>NC_057805.1:17609557-17721151 GCF_018294505.1 Triticum aestivum
CTGGACTGCAGCTAAGCCCCCGAGTGAGAGGCTTGCTCACCATTCGGTAGGATTTTTCAAACTTAGGCGAGTACTGGACTGCAGCTAAGCCCCCGAGTGAGAGGCTTGCTCACCACTCGGTAGGATTTTTTGTACTTAGGCGAAACGGATTTGCAGCTAAGCTTCCGAGTGAGAGGCTTGCTCACCACTCGGTAGGATTTTTTATACTTAGGCAAAACGGATTCGCAGCTAAGCCTCCGAGTGAGAGGCTTGCTCACCACTTGGTAGGATTTTTTATACTTAGGCGAAACGGATTCGCAGCTAAGCCTCCGAGTGAGAGGCTTGCTCACCACTCGGTAGGATTTTTCAAACTTAAGCGAAACGCATTCGCATCTAAGGCACCCAGTGGGGGATTTGAAACATATAAAGAAGAAACAACAATCATTTAGGAGACTGTAAAACTGTGTCTTTGATAATCAAACTAGAAGGTATTTCTTATTACATCTCAACAGTCTAAAAGCTTAAGTATAAAAGGGGCGGAGCAGCTCCGCATTCCAAGCGTGTGGCTCGTCTTTCTTATGCTTGACGTTGTAAAGGTGGTACGCTCCGTTGTGGAGCACTCTGGTGACAATGAAGGGGCCTTCCAAAGCAGGAGCAAGCTTGTGTGGTTTCTGCTGATCCACTCGAAGAACCAAATCTCCCTCTTGAAATGCTCGACCCCTCACATTTCTGGTGTGGAATCGACGCAGGTCTTGCTGATAGATGATCGACCGGATCAGGGCCATCTCTCTTTCTTCTTCCAGGAGATCAACTTCATCTTGCCGTGCCTGTTCTGCTTCATCTTCTGAGAAAAGCTCGACTCTGGGTGCATTGTGAAGCAAGTCACTCAGAAGTACAGCCTCAGCTCCATAGACCAAGAAGAATGGAGTTCGGCCAGTCGACCGATTGGGAGTTGTCCTCAATCCTCAAAGCACTGATGGAAGTTCATCGACCCAGGCGCCTGCTGTGTGCTTAAGATCACGCATCAGTCGGGGTTTCAGTCCTTTGAGAATCAATCCGTTTGCTCTTTCAGCTTGTCCATTCGACTGGGGGTGGGCGACCGAAGCATAGTCGACTCGAGTGCCTTGGGAAGCGCAGAAGGCTCTGAACTCAGCAGAATCAAAGTTCGACCCATTGTCAGTGATGATGCTGTGCGGAACACCATATCTGAATGTTAACTCTCTGATAAAGCTGATAGCAGTACTAGCTCAAAGATTTTTGATAGGCTTGGCTTCAATCCATTTGGTGAACTTGTCGACTGCCACGAGCACGTGAGTGAAGCCGCTCCTACCGGTCCTCAGAGGTCCAACCATATCCAATCCCCAAACAGCAAAGGGCCAGACGAGTAGAATGGTCTTCAGGGCTGATGCAGGATTGTGAGACATGTTGGAGTAAAACTGGCAACCTTCACATTTGTCAACTATTTCTTTTGCCATCTCATTTGCTCGTGGCCAATAAAATCCCGCTCGGTATGCTTTGGCCACAATGGTCCGAGAGGACGCATGATGACCACAGGTCCCCGAGTGGATGTCGTTGAGGATCACTTGACCTTCTTCTGGTGTTATGCATTTCTGGCTGACTCCAGTTACACTTTCTCTGAACAGCTGTCCTCTTATCACAGTGAAGGCTTTGGATCGACGGACGATCTGTCGAGCCTCTTCTTCATCCTCTGGGAGCTCCTTCCTCAGAATGTATGTGATGTACGGCACTGTCCAGTCGGGAGTGATGACCAAAACCTCCATGATCAAGTCGACCACGGCTGGGACTTCGACTTCAGTCGGATCAGTGGCACTCTTTGGTTGTGGGGGCTCTTCAGTGAAAGGATCTTCTTGAACAGAAGGTGTATCAATATGTTCCAAAAACACATTGCTGGGAATGGCCTCCCTCTTGGAACCTATCTTTACCAAATCATCGGCTGCTTGATTTTTCAGTCGGGGTATGTGATGGAGCTCTAACCCCTCAAACCTCTTCTCTAACTTTCTCACTGCATTACAATAGCCAGTCATAGCTGGTCTTCTGACGTCCCACTCCTTCATCACTTGATTAACCACTAAGTCCGAGTCGCCATAGACCATGAGGCGACGGACGCCAAGTGAAATGGCCATACGCAACCCTTACAGAAGTGCTTCATATTCAGCTTCATTGTTGGAGGAGTCAAAATGAATCTGGAGAACATAGCTGAGTTTGTCGCCTCGAGGGGATACAAATACCACCCCAGTGCCGGAACCATTCAGCATCTTGGATCCATCGAAGAACATGGTCCAATGCTCCGAGTGAATCTGATTCGGCAGTTGCTATTCGACATACTCGGCGAGGAAATCTGCTATTGCTTGGGACTTGATAGCTTTCTTTGCCTCAAACTTGATATCCAAGGGAAGGAGTTCAATCGCCCACTTTGCCACTCGACCAGTTGCATATCTGTTGTTCAGGATCTCTGACAATGGTGCATCGCCGATGACTGTAATGGAGTGATCAGAGAAATAGGGTGCAACCTTCTTCGTGGTCATGTAAATCCCATAAACAAGCTTCTGGTAATGTGGATATCTTTGCTCTGATGGAGTCAGAACTTCAGAAACATAGTATACTAGGCGCTGAACTTTATAGGCTTTTCCTTCTTCTTCCTGCTCGACCGTGAGTACTGTACTGACAACTTGTCCAGTGGCTACAATATAAAGCAGTAAAGGCTCTTTGCTGATTGGGGGAGCGAGCACCGGCTGGGTGGAAAGCAGGGCTTTGAGCTCTGCAAACGATGCATCAACTTCAGGAGTCCACTCGAACTTATCAGATTTCTTCATTAGTCGGTAAAGAGGCAAAGCCTTTTCACCGAGGCGAGAAATGAATCGACTCAAGGCGGCCAAACAACCAGTAAGCTTCTGGACATCATTCACATGCACAGGGCGTTTCATCCGGAGTATAGCACCAACTTTCTCTGGGTTAGCGTTGATCCCTCGTTCGGAAACGAGGAAGCCGAGTAACTTTCCGCCAGGAACTCCGAATGTGCACTTTGATGGGTTAAGCTTGATATCATACCTTCTGAGGTTGGCAAAGGTTTCAGCAAGGCCAGCCAGCAGGTCGGAACCCTTACATGACTTGACCACAATGTCATCCATGTATGCTTCCACATTCCGACTGATTTGAGTGAGCAGACACTTCTGAATCATCCTCATGAATGTGGTTCCGGCGTTCTTTAGGCCGAATGGCATAGTGTCATAACAGAAGCATCCGAATGGAGTGATGAAAGCCGTTTTTATCTCATCGGGTCCATACAGTCGGATCTGATGATACCCGGAGTAGGCGTCCAGAAAGGACAATCGCTCGCACCCCGCAGTCGAGTCGACAATTTGATTGATGCGGGGGAGAAGAAAATGATCTTTCGGGCAGGCCCGGTTGATATGCTTGAAGTCAATGCACATGCGAAGTGAATCGTCCTTCTTGGGGACCATGACAACATTGGCGAGCCACTCGGAGTGGTAAATATCTCGGATGAACTCAGCTGCCAGGAGCCAAGCCACTTCCTCACCAACTGCTTTTCTCTTCTGTACGGCGGACCATCGAAGATGTTCCTTGACTGGTTTTACTTTCGGGTTGACTCGCAAACGATGCTCAGCCAGTCCCGTGGGTACACCCAGCATGTCAGAAGGCTTCCATGCAAAGATGTCCCAGTTCTCACGGAGGAACTGGATGAGCGCTTCTTCCTATTTGTTGTCGAGTGATGTCGAGATATGAGTAGGAGCAGCATTAGGATCGGTCAGGTGAATATGAATCGGTTTGGTTTCACCGGACGACTGAAATGCAGAATCTGTGGTAGGCTTCTTGGAACGCAGCAAATCACTCGGATCTGCATTCTTCCGATATTCTTGCATTTCAACTGCTGCCATTTGTGCATCGGCGATTTTTGAGCCCTTCTAGAAGCACTCTTCTGCTTTCTACCGATTGCCAGTGATGGTGATCACTCCTCTGGGACCAGGCATCTTCAATTTGAGGTACACGTAACATGGTCGAGCCATAAAACGTGCATAAGCAGTCCTGGCTAGAATAGCATCATAAGCACTCTGGAAATCCACTACTTCAAATGTCAACTTTTCCTTGCGGTAATTCTTGGAATCACCGAAAACCACATCATGGGCGATCTGGCCGAGTGATTCAGCCTTCTTGCCAGGTATAATGCCATGGAAACTCACGTTGCTTTCACTAAGCTTGGACATCGGAATGCCCATTCCCTTCAAGGTTTCAACATAAAGGATATTCAGGCCGCTGACACCATCCATTTGCACTTTGGTCAGTCGAGTGCCCTCAACAACTGGGTCGACCACCAACGCTTGCCTTTCAGGGGTGGCTATACGCGCTAGGTGATCTAACTGGTCGAATGTGATGGCAGTCTGAGACCACTTCAAATAACTGGGTGTTACCGGGGCAACCATGTTCACTTCTCTGTTGATAACTTTCAGTCGACTCTTACTTTCAACATCAGCAAAAATCACCAGAGGGGAATTGACGTTGGGAAAACCATCATCGTCTTCTTCCTTATCCTCACCCTTGTCCGACTCTTTTCCTTCTCATTGGGTTGTTTCTCTCGGAACTGCTGGATTAGAACTCGACATTGTCGAGTGGTATGTTTAGGATAAATCAGATTACCCTCTTCGTCCTTCTCTATGTGAATGTGACATGGCAAATCCAACACGTCATTTCCGGATTGATCTTTGACTTTCTTGGGGGTCCAGGGCCCTTTGGGCTTCCCCTTGAACTTTCCTTGAGCCACGACCAAAGCTTCACCAGGAGCCGCTGGTTCGGCCTTGCGTTTCTGTTTCCGACTGGAATTCCCTCCTCCGGTTTCTTGGGCGACTGTTTTGTGTTTGCCACTCCGGAGTCGGTCTTCCTCTTCACCATTAGCGTACTTGGTGGCAATCTCCATCATCCGAGTCAGGGACATATCCCCCGTCCGACCGAATTTCAGATTCAACTCTCGATACTTAACACCCTCCTTGAAGGCACAAACTGCTTGGTGATCTGACACATTCTCCACTGTATGGTGCAATGTGATCCATCTCTGTATATAATCTCTCAAGGTCTCATTCGGTTTTTTGCACGCAAGACTGCAGTTCTGTCAACCCTGCTGGCCGTTTGCAAGTACCTTCAAAGTTCTAACAAACACTCGGGCGAGCTCTTCCGAACTGAATATACTGCCAGGTGCTAACTGAGTCAACCATGCTCTGGCTGAGCCTTCCAACATAAGAGGAAGGTGCTTCATGGCCACTTCATCATTGCCACCACCAATTTGTACAGCCACTCGGTAGTCTTCAAGCCAAGTGTCAAGCTTAGACTCACCGGTGAACTTGCTGACTGCAGTCGCCAACTTGAAGTTGGGAGGAATCACTGCGGCCCTGATGGCTCTGCTGAAACACTCGGGACCGAAAACGTGCACTCTGCTGCCAGTCGGATAATCTCTGTCATGGCCTTCTCTGTGCGCTCTGTTCCTGTCAACCAGACCTTGAACAAGAATAGATCTTGCATCAAAGCCAGGCTCCCTTGGGTCGATGGTACTCTTCGCTCGCCGCTGTGGGGGCGCCTGTCATCATGCCGCCGAGGCACGTAAGACCCACTCCTCGGAGGAGGCGTGGGCACTCGACGACGGTCATCATGGTCGAGTCGGTGATCATACTGCTCACGGTTTCGGTACTGATCCTGCCGGTGCCCACGTCCCTCACGCTGCGGAGGCGATCTTGGGCTGTGAGCCGACTGGACTGTCTCAGCACACAGATCTGCTATGAATCCTATCCCGCGAATGAGATACTGCTGTGTTCTGCTCGCCGGCTGCCCGCAGCAAAGCCCGGATCTGCATCAAACCTCTGCCAGCTTCTGACTCGGAAGGCTGAATTGACTCTGCTATTCGGGCCGCTGCTGTGAGATTTTGGATCGGAGTGCGGTATACCTGAGTTTGAGGCGGAAAAAGCTGCCGTCGACTGGATTCAGGGACCCGCTGCCGAGCACGCTCGTCGAGTGCGTGCTGGAGGTTCTCCAGTCGAGTGCGCTCAGCCAAGTTGGCCAGGCGCGCCTCCTCCAAGGCCCGGGCCTTGGGGGTTTCTCCAACGATAGGAGTGTGAAGTGCATCCATATTGCGGCGGCGAAGTTCTTCCCTCTGCTGCGAGGAAAGGGGCTCGGGGCGGTACTCCTCGTGAACGCGCGACGGATCGCCGCCGCCATCGCTGCCATCGTTGCGGGGGAAGCCAGGAGGACTGCGTGGTCCGTTGACCATCAAGACCTCCGTCGCGGGATCGCTGCTGCCGCACTCGGATGCGGTCACGACGGAGCCAGTCGACAGGTCGAAAAGGCCGTAGAGAGTTTCGGCGGGCTCGATTGCCGTGACTTTTGGGGTGGCCGACTGACGGGCCATCGCGTGTCTCACCCACTGCTGGAGCCACGACCGACCGGAACGCTTGCGCCGACGAACAACGGGGAGTGAGGACACCACCGGAGCCGACCGATACTGGGTCGATGGCTGCCGAAGAAAGACGCCGCGGACGCACGCGTGAAAGTGCGTCGCCCCGCGGACGGGGAGCGCCTCGACGTCGAGTGGAGCCTCTTGAAGCCAGGCGGAGTCGTCGGCTATGAAGACGAGCGCGCCGAGACGGATCTCGTGGCCTTCAGCCAAAACACCGCTGGAAACCATGATGATAGGAATCGGAAAAATCGCAACTTCACCACAAAAGTTGCTAAGACACCTGCCCCACGGTGGGCGCCAACTGTCGTGGATCTAAGACTGACAGTAGAATGGGGGGTAGGTATGAGGAGGCAAGATCCTAGCTATGGAAAAGTTGTACACACGAGTTTTACGAGTTCAGGCCCTTCGCGGAGGAAGTAATAGCCCTACGTCTCGGTGCCCGGAGGCGGTCGACTGGATTATGCCTGTGTGTGTTACAGGGGGTGCGAACCCTTGTGCCAGAGGAGGAGGGTGGCTTATATAGTGTGCGCCAGGACCCTAGCCATCCTCCGTTACCAAGAGTTCAATGTACATAAAGAGGTGGCGTTACTGGTAACGCCAGCCTTAAATGCCTTAATGGCCTTAAAGACTACAGGGTGGACGCTTGCCCGTTGCTGTTCTGGATGACTCCTGGTCTTCAAACAGGTCGAATGGATTCTTGCGTGGTCGAATGATCGAGTGGTCAAGTGACCTAAGGAAGGAGGGGTCTCCGAGTGACTGGTAGGTCGAGTGGATTGCACTCGACACCTTTGTTGGGCCCTTCCTGTTGTCTCTTGAGCTTCTTTGCTTCTAAGACAGTTACCTTAGATAGGACGTATAGGTCAGGCCTATTACCCTACCCAAGGTCTATGTCCTCATCAGGCGCCGCCTCCCTCCTTGTCCAATTCGGACTCCCAAGGGGGGGGGGCGGCCAGCCCTATGGCCCCTCCTCTCTCTCTCTCACTAGGCCCATGTTGGCCCATTAGTTCCCCCGGGGGTTCTGATAACCCCCCGGCACTCTGATAATTATCCGGTGACCCCCGGAACTC
Organism: Triticum aestivum; assembly: GCF_018294505.1. Classification (NCBI taxonomy): domain Eukaryota; kingdom Viridiplantae; phylum Streptophyta; class Magnoliopsida; order Poales; family Poaceae; genus Triticum; species Triticum aestivum. The sequence continues at coordinate 17,617,082 of NC_057805.1, forward strand.
ATCCGGTGTCCGAATATAGTCATCCAATATATCAATCTTTATGTCTAGACCATTTCGAGACTCCTCGTCATGTCCGTGATCACATCCGGGACTTCGAACTATCTTTGGTACATCAAAACACATAAAATCGTAATACCGATCGTCACCGAACGTTAAGCGTGCGGACCCTATGGGTTCTAGAACTATGTAGACATGACCGAGACACGTCTCCGGTTAATAACCAATAGCGGAACCTGGATGTTCATATTGGCTCCCACATATTCTACGAAGATCTATATTGGTCAAACCGCATAACAGCATACGTAGTTCCCTTTGTCATCGGTATGTTACTTGCCCGAGATTCGATCGTCGGTATCTCAATACCTAGTTCAATCTCGTTACCGACAAGTCTCTTTACTCGTTCCGTAATGCATCATCCCGCAACTAACTCATTAGTCATTGCTTGCAAGGCTTATAGTGATGTGCATTACCGAGAGGGCCTAGAGATACCTCTCCGACAATCGGAGTGACAAATCCTAATCTCGATCTATGCCAACTCAACAAGTACCATCAGAGACACCTGTAGAGCACCTTTATAATCACCCAGTTACGTTGTGACGTTTGGTAGCACACAAAGTGTTCCTCCGATATTTGGGAGCTGCATAATCTCATAGTCATAGGAACATGTATAAGTCATGAAGAAAGCAATAGCAATATACTAAACGATCAAGTGCTAAGCTAACGGAATGGGTCAAGTCAATCACATCATTCTCTAATGATGTGATCCCGTTAATCAAATGACAACTCATGTCTATGGCTAGGAAACTTAACCATCTTTGATTCAACGAGCTAGTCAAGTAGAGGCATACTATTGACACTCTATTTGTCTATGTATTCACACATGTACTAAGTTTCCGGTTAATACAATTCTAGCATGAATAATAAACATTTACCATGATATAAGGAAATATAAATAACAACTTTATTATTGCCTCTAGGGCATATTTCCTTCACCTTATTGGGCTTTACTGGAGAGAGGGGAGAAGGGCCAAGAGGTGGCGCACACCTCGCCCCTGCCCAAACCGAATTGGACAAGGGGTGGGGGCGTAGTCCCCCTTTCCTTCTCCCTCTCCCTCTCTTTCCTTCTCTCCTACTCCGAATAGGGAAGGGAATCCTACTAGGACTTGGGAGTCCTAGTAGGACTCCCTATGCTTGGCGCGCCCCCTACGCCGGCCGCCTACTCCCTCCCTCCTTTATATACGGGGGAGGGGAGCACCCAAAAGACACAAGATTTGTCTTAGCCGTGTGCGGTGCCCCCCTCCACAGTTACACACCTCGGTCATATCGTCGTAGTGCTTAGGTGAAGCCATGCGCCAGTAACTTCATCATCACTGTCACCACGCCATCGGGCTGACGGAACTCTCCCTCGTCCTCAATTGGATCAAGAGTTCGAGGGACGTTACAGAGCTGAACGTGTGCAGATCGCGGAGGTGCCGTGCGTACGGTACTTGGATCGGTTGGATCGCGAAGACGTTCAACTACATCAAGTGTGTTACTAAACACTTCCTCTTTTGGTCTACGAGGGTACGTAGACACACTCTCCCCGCTCGTTTCTATGCTTCTCCTAGATAGATCTTGCGTGATCGTAGGCAAAATTTTGAAATACTACGTTCCCCAACACGCCGGCGATCACATCGACCTTGGAACCATTCCCGACCCGCATCGTCACCTCATCCTTAGCCAATCTTCGCTTAATCCGTAGTCCCTGTTTCGAGTTACAAATATGAGCAACAGAACCAGTATCAAATACCCAGGCACTACTACGAGCATTAGTAAGGTACATGTCAATAACATGTATATCGAATATACCTTTGTTCACTTTGCCACCCTTCTTATCCGCCAAAAACTTGGGGCAGTTCCGCTTCCAGTGTCCAGTACCTTTGCAGTAGAAGCACTCAGTTTCAGGTTAAGGCTCGGACTTGGGCTTGTTCCCGGGAGTGGCAACTTGCTTTCCAATCTTCTTGAAGTTCCCCTTCTTTCCTTTGCCCTTTTTTCTTGAAACTAGTTGTCTTGTTAATCATCAACACTTGATGCTCCTTCTTGATTTCTACCTCCGCAACTTTGAGCATTGCGAAGAGCTGGGCGATAGTCTTGTCCATCCCTTGCATATTATAGTTCATCACGAAGCTCTTGTAGCTTGGTGGCAGTGATTGGAGAACTCTGTCAATGACACAATAAACTGGAAGATTAACTCCCAGCTGAGTCAAGTGATTGTAATACCCAGACATTTATTTTGAGTATGTGTTCACTGACAGAACTATTTTCGTCCATCTTGCAGCTATAGAACTTGTTGGAGATTTCATATCTCTCAACTCGGGCATTTGCTTGAAATATTAACTTCAATTCCTGGAACATCTCATATGGTCCATGACGTTCAAAACGACTTTGAAGTCCCGATTCTAAGCTGTAAAGCATGGCACACTGAACTATCGAGCTTGCCAGATGTTCATAACATCACCTTTCACCTAGCGGCGCATCAAGGACATAATTATTCTGTGCAGCAATGAGGATAATCCTCAAGTTACGGACCTAGTCCGTGTAGTTGCTACCATCATATTTCAACTTAGCTTTCTCTAGGAACGCATTAAAATTCAAGGGAACGGTAGCACGGGCCATTGATCTACAACATAGATATGCAAAAACTATGAGGACTAAGTTCATGATAAATTAATTTCAATTTAATCATATTACTTCAGAACTCCCACTTAGATAGACATCCCTCGAGTCATCTAAATGATCACGTGATCCATATCAAATAAACCATGTCCGATCATCACGTGAGATGGAGTAGTTTTCAATGGTAACATCTCTATGTTGATCATATCTACTATATGATTCACGTTCGACCTTTTGGTCTCAGTGTTCCGAGGCCATGTCTGTACATGCTAGGCTTGTCATGTTTATTAACCTGAGTATTCCGCACGTGCAAAACTGTCTTGCACCCGTTGTATGTGAACGTAGAGCTTATCACACCCGATCATCACGTGGTGTCTCGGCACGACGAACTGTCGCAACGATGTATACTCAGGGAGAACACTTATACCTTGAAATTTTAGTGAGGGATCATCTTATAATGCTACCGCTGTACTAGGCAAAATAAGATGCATAAAAGATAAACATCACATGCAATCAAAATATGTGACATGATATGGCCATCATCATCTTGTTCCTTTGATCTCCATTTCCGAAGCACCGTCATGATCTCCATCGTCACCGGCTTGACACCTTGATCTCCATCGTAGCGTCGTTGTTGTCTCGCCAACTATTGCTTCTACAACTATCGCTAACGCAGTGATAAAGTAAAGCAATTACATGACGATTGCATTTCATACAATAAAGCGACAACCATAAGGCTCCTGCCAGTTGCCGATAACTTTTACAAAACATGATCATGTCATACAATAACGTATATCACATCATGTCTTGACCATATCACATCACAACATGCCCTGCAAAAACAAGTTAGACAACCTCTACTTTGTTGTTGCAAGTTTTACGTGGCTGCTACGGGCTTCTAGTAAGAACCGTTCTTACCTACGCATCAAAGCAACAACGATGTTTCGTCAAGTTTGCTGTTTTAACCTTCAGCAAGGACCGGCCGTAGTCAAATTCGATTCAATTAAAGTTGGAGAAACAAACACCCGCCAGTCACCTTTATGCAAAACAAGTTGCATGTTTGTCGGTGGAACCGGTCTCATGAACGTGGTCATGTAAGGTTGGTCCGGGCCGCGTCATCCAACAACACCGCCGAATCAAAATAAGATGTTGGTGGTAAGCAGTATGACTATCATCCCTCACAACTCTTTGTGTTCTACTCGTGCATATCATCTACGCATAGACCTGGCTCGGATGCCACCGTTGGGGAACGTAGCATGCAATTTCCAAAAAAAATTCTACGATCACACAAGATCTATCTAGGAGATGCATAGGAACGAGAGGGGGAGAGTGTGTCCACGTACCCTCGTAGACCGAAAGCGGAAGCGTTAGTTTAACGTGGTTGATGTAGTCGAACGTCTTCGCGATCCAACCGATCAAGTACCGAACGTACGACACCTCCGAGTTCAGCACACATTCAGCTCGATGACATCCCTCAAACTCTTGATCCAGCAAAGTGTCGAGGGAGAGTTTCATCAGCACGACGGCGTGATGACGGTGGTGGTGAAGTGATCCGCTCAGGGCTTCGCTTAAGCACTACGACAATATGACCGGAGGAGTAAACGGTGGAGGGGGGCACCGCACACGGCTAAGAAACAATTGATGTCCTTAGAGGTGCCCCCTGCCCCCGTATATAAAGGAGGAGAGGGGAGGAGGCCGGCCTAGGGGGCGCCCCAAGTGGGCTCCTAGTCCTATTCGCCCCCTTCCTTCTTTTGGAGGGGGAAAGGGGAAAGGAGAGGGAGAGGGAGAAGGAAAGGGGGGCCGCGCCCCCTCCCCTTGTCCAATTCGGACTCCCCATGGGGGGGGCACCCCCTTGTGGGCTGCCTTGCCTCTCCCCAATGGCCCATGAGGCCCATTACTTCCCCCGGGGGGTTCCGGTAACCTCCCGGTACTCCAAAAAATACTCGAAACACTCCGGAACCATTACGGTGTCCGAATACTATCGTCCAATATATCAATATTTACCTCTCGATCATTTCGAGACTCCTCGTCATGTCCGTGATCTCATCCGGGACTCCGAACAATCTTCAGTCACCAAGACACATAACTCATAATACAAATCGTCATCGAACGTTAAGCGTGCGGACCCTACGGGTTCGAGAACTATGTAGACATGACTGAGACACATCTCCGGTCAATAACCAACAGCGGAACCTGGATACTCATATTGGTTTCTACATATTCTACAAAGATCTTTATCGGTTAAACCGCAATGACAACATACGTTATTCCCTCTGTCATCGGTATGTTACTTGCCCGAGATTCGATCGTCGGTATCTTCATACCTAGTTCAATCTCGTTACCATCAAGTCTCTTTACTCGTTCCGTAATGCATCATCCTGCAACTAACTCATTAGTCACATTCTTGCAAGGCTTATCATGATGTGCATTACCGAGACGGCCCAGAGATACCTCTCCGATACTCGGAGTGACAAATCCTAATCTCGATCTATGCCAACCCAACAAACACCTTCGGAGACACCTATAGAGTATCTTTATAATCACCATGTTACGTTGTGACGTTTGATAGCACACAAAGTGTTCCTCCTGTATTCGGGAGTTGCATAATCTCATAGTCAAAGGAAAAATGTATAAGTCATGAAGAAAGCAATAGCAATAAAACTTAACGATCATTATGCTAAGCTAATGAATGGGTCTTGTCCATCATATCATTCTCCTAATGATGTGACCCCGTTCATCAAATGACAACACATGTCTATGGTTAGGAAACATAACCATCTTTGATTAACGAGCTAGTCTAGTAGAGGCATACTAGGGACACAATGTTTTGTCTATGTATTCACACATGTATCAAGTTTCCGGTTAATACAATTCTAGCATGAATAATAAACATTTATCATGATATAAGGAAATATAAATAACAACTTTATTATTGCCTCTAGCGCATATTTCCTTCAACCATCACCTCCCATGACCGAGGATGAATAGGCCGAGCTCATGAGATGGGGCATGGAGGACTCCATGAACATTTCTGATGAGCGTCAGTGGGAGGGCCTCGAAACCCAGCTGGCCCTCTCTGCGGCCGGCGACGGCGACGTCGCCATCCCTAAGCTAGACATGGCCGTCAAGGAGGATGTGCGGGAGGTGGTGGTGGAGGAGGAGCCGCCCATTGTCGCGTGGAACCCACGCTTGGTGGGCCAGTGGTGAAGCTGGTCGTTCACGGCACCAGAGATGGCCGACGCGGTGGGTGTCGGGCCATGGTCACCCACGGCGCCGCGTTCACCAGAGCAGGAGCAGGAGCCGCAGGAGGAGGTGGTGCAGGCGCCTCCAGTCTAGCAGTGGCAGGGGCCGCCAGCCCACCTCTACCATCCACCTCCATACGTCGACCTCACCGGCGACGATGACGACTAGGATGGCGGCTACTGAGGACGATGGCGGCCTCACCGACGACGTGACTCTAGTTTAATTTATGCCTTTTAAATTTTAGTTTAATTAAGAATGGTGTTGAACTTGGCTACTGTGAATGTGTGGACGTTTTCATGTTTATATTAATGTTTTTATATTATTTACAATGTTTATTTGGGTTTTTTGGGTCAAAATTCAAGTTCAAATACACATACAGTTTGAGATGCGACGGTCCGTCTGGGCGCACCGACGGCCACACGACCACAAGCGGACGAGCATGTCCGTTTTACTGCCCGAAATGGTCAAAATCGGGTCGTGCGTGCCTCCGGAAGGATGTAAATCCACACTGCTATATTGCGGTGCGCCTTTCGCGCACTTCTGAACCGTCACGCAAGGCCCAGTTTACTCACTCACAAAAAAACGAATATACTAACTCTGTACTGGTTAATTAGTCCCCTTTATGATTTATGCTAAATTTTGACTAAAGAATCAACTGACGAAATGTTAGTGCATGTCAACAAAAATTATAATGTTGGATTCATATTTTCAATGATATAATTTTGATGACATGCATGCACGTTTTATTAGTTAAATTTACTGCCAAAATTTGGCACATATTAACCAATAAACCAGAATGGAGGTAGTATATATCAACCTAGAAAATGAATGGATATATAAACCCTAACCCTCTGTAATAAAGCAAGCTTATCTGAACAGAGTTTTTTTAGGGAATGCCATCATGGCTAATTTTATTAAATTAAATCACGCTCACATCGTCAATCAACAGCGGCATAATGAAATTAGGTGGATCATCAGCCCACACACAATTATCTAGATTACATTCATGTGCAAGTGTATGCGCTACCCGATTTGCTTCCCTTGGACAATGGATAAATAAGATTATGTCAAAAGAGCTCGCCTGAATACGAATGTCTTCGAATATCAGAGCAGCAACAGTCGCAAAGAAACCACCTTCCTGAAAAGTATCAATAACTCCTGCACAATCAGACTGAATAACTAATTTCTGACAGCCTATTTGATTTGCAAGATGAATACCATCTACAACTGCTTGAGCTTCAGTTGTTGCCGCGTCAAGCGCAAAAGGAATGAGCTTTGAACCCGCGCCTACAAATCTTCCTTTATCATCTCTGATTACCACACCTGTAGCTCCTGACCTCATATTAATATCGTATTTAGCATCAACATTTACAGAGACGAAGCCCTCCGACGCCCGATGCCAAGTACTTGATCTTGGCTGAATCTCTTTCACTTGTGCTTTTACGAAACTAGATACCAATACTTGAATTGACATCGCCGCTTGTGATAAAGATTGCACGGTTTCTGCATGGACTATCTGTCTTCGTCTCCACCAAATATACCAAGCGGTCGTTATGATTGTTTCTCTCAAAAACTTTACTGGTGCATCAACTGGGACCCTGAACTTTATCTGAACCGAGTTGATTAGGATAATTTTGCTACTAAGTGCGCTCGGCCAAGAAAGCCGCACCGACCCCACGTGGGCCCACGTTCCCGTGACCCCTGGGGCGGCACAAGCGGCCGCACGCATCGTGCTCACCCCAGGGTATCCCGTCCTGTATCCATCCCCTCCTCCTCCCTAGTCGCAAAAGGTCACCCACTGTTTCACCAGACGCCCATTTCTCCAAATTCACCACTCCCTCTACAAGAACTGTCGTGGTTTTGTCACGGCAGATGTCCTAGAGAAAGGACTTAGTCGTGGAGCCATCGCTACGGGTTAGCTTAAAGGGGTTAAAGCGGACAAAGGATGCAAGAGAGTTTTATACTAGTTCGGCCCCTTACGATGAAGGTAAAGGCCTACGTCTAGTTGTGATGGAATTGATGGGGTTTCGATAACCAGGGAGCGAATACGCTTGGCCTGAGTCTCGAGTTGTTATCCGTCGTCCCTGAACCGCCGCAGGGTCGTCCCCTTATATACATGGGTTGACGCCCGCCGGTTTACAGAATCCCGAGGCCGGCTCATAATCGTGTCCGGCTCGGTCTCTACTACTTCTATCTTACAACACAAGTTTACATATCAACACTGGGTTATGTCTACAGGCCTTAAACCGGCTTTGGGCCCTGGGCCTTCATAAAGCGTCACCGTCTGTCTTCATGGACTTCAGATACAGATGAACTACTTATGGGGTTAACGCGGCCTTTCCATTCCGGTTTACGCCCAGTGGTAATATCCCCAACATTAGGCCCCAGACTGATTTGAACTGGTTCATGTCACTCCTCAATACTTAAGAAAATTTCTTCTTCAACATCTTCACACAATCTTGTAAACCGCCGTGACATCATCTTCTAGGATCATGGTAAACCGCCGTGACGTCACCTGTCATTAACGAGCCTCCGACAATCGAGGCGACAGCTCCGCATTTAGGCTCCTTGATTTTCGCGCCTGACGCTTATCTTTCTGCCCTTATAAATAGGGCCAGGGGGTCTTTCCACCCCCCCCCCGTATCTCTTCACCTCGTCCTCTTCCTTGCGCTGCCCGACCTTTGGAGCTCCGCCGCCACCGTCGACCTTCGCTTCTGCCTCAACTCCGGCCGCTGCATCACCCTGAACGCACCAGAGAATCGCGGCGCCTCTCCGCTCTTCCATCAGCATCGGTAAGCCTTCTTTCCTTCCGCCATAGATCTGTCATTAGGGTTTCAGTGTTCGTCGGTGTTCGTCGTTGTGCAATAGCTCTATGATTCAAACCTTGATATTTATCCTGTACGGCGATAGCCGTAGCCCTTCTTTTCCATCCATGCATCTCGTTTAAGTAGAAAATCCCATCTGAACCTTCATCAACTGCTTAGGTACCAATATTTAGGTCTGAATATATTTTCATTTTCTGACATGCGGTAGATCCAAAATTATAATGCCAACTTGTGAAACCTGTTTTTCCCTTCAGTTATACATCTTTAATACCAGATTGGGCGGTTTAACTTCATATACAAAATGATGACCCGGTAGATACCATTTGTCCCCTGTTGAACCGCCAATGCTTTCATCATTGTACTGTTTCCATTGTCAGACTCCGGTTTACAAATAACCAATCCCGGTTTATCAATATGCTTGTATCCTTATACTACTGTGTAGTTGTCCACTTTAATCTTAAACCGGCAATAATCATGTTTCAGATTTCCATTGCCATGGCCAAGCAAGTCTATGAATGCAATTGGGCTCCCTCTCGAGTAACCGAAGAGCAGTTAAACAATCTTGTTTAAACGGGCGCTTTAGCTAAAAAAGATGTCATCCACTGGAGGGTCCCTGGCCTGGAAAATCCTCCTACACCCAAGGATGGAGAGGTAGTCGTGTTCGCTGATCATCTCGGACGAGGTTTTAGCCCTCCCGGTTCAAAAAATTTCCGGGATGTACTGGCTAGTTTCCAACTGCGCCCTCAAGACATCGGTCCCAATTCTGTAACCAACATCTGCCACTTCCAAGTCTTTTGTGAGGTTTATCTGCAAGAGGAACCTTGAGTCGAACTGTTTAGGGATTTCTTTCACTTAAACCGTCGCACAGAGTTCTCGGATGGACCCAATACGGAAATGGGCGGAATGGCGGTTCAGAAAAGGAAGGAAGTCACCTTCCCCCATCCCAAACTCCAAAGTAACCCGAAAGAGTGGAACCAGACTTGGTTTTACTGCATGGATACATCTCCATCTGATGAAAAACCCCTGCCGGGTTACCGCCCTGAACGCCTTAGCAACACACATCCTTTTCCTCAGAGGTTGACGGCAAGAGAAGGCCAACTATGCTCCCCAATTATCAAAGCTTAGGGCCTTCACGGCGAACGGTTTGACAGGAGTTGATCTTGCTCGCTGCTGGATAAGCTGGAGTATTCTGCCCTTAAGCCGGCGCTCCGGTTTTATGTGTGAGTATACGGGGAGTTTGAAGGATGCTCGGCGGCACATTGACATTCATCTTACAGATGCAGAAGTCACTGAGGCTATAAAAAAGATACTGAACGAACCGGAGGCTGTCTGTGCCCAAACCGGACTACTCCCTTTCTGCACCTTCAACAAACCACCAGCTGTAAGAATCATATAATCTTTTTATCTGAAGTTGCTTCTATCCAAATATTCTCTGAAAGTGTGATTATTTTCTGACAGGGTGATGATCCGTTCTGGAACAAGAAACCATCCCAAGACAAACCGGCGAAGCCACAAGATAAACCGGTCAAGCCAGTTCGTCCAAACCTACCAAGAGAAGGACCACTGCATCCTTCGATCCACCAGCTGATGACGATGTGGGTAACCCGGAACCAGAGGTAGAACTTGACTCTCTTGGTTCATTTTTTCGTACATCTCATTGACAATGATTATTATCAGGACGATGCTGAAGGCAGTCATGCTGAGGATGTAGAGGTAACCATTCTTTCCTCCGATTCAGATCCTCTGCCAACATCAAAAATCCGTCAAGCAAACCGGAAAGTAAAATTTTCTCACCCTCTTGCTTACTTGGACCCAAACTTTCTTTTGAAGACGCAGCAGCACGAAGCTCGCCGTGCAACCCGGCACAGTGGCTAGGTAGTTACCTCTGCCGGTTTACCGAACAGTCCGGTTCGGAAACGCCGATCAGAGGTCTCTTATCTCATTGATACTTCATGCCCAAAAGCAGGTTGTTTCCGCCAGCCTCTTAACCCGTCTGATTCAAATTATTAGGGTACTTCTCACTCATCCTCTGGCGAGTCATCGGCCACGCAGCTTCCACCCCTCAAAACAGTTCCTGGGTGAGCTATGCATGTGTCTTTATTCTTGATGTGTTATCTTTACATACTGTACTGATCCTTATGTCTATCTTTTCTCAGCGCCAAGCCAAGACCCAGCAAGAAGGCTCGGTTAAGCAAACCGGTTGATGATAATGTAGCTGCTGAACCGGAAACAACTCCAGATCCGAAAGAAACCGACGCTGACGACATGCTTAATGATCCGTCGCCTCAAGACCATGACTTCCTTGCCGAACAAGTGTAAGTTGACACTACAAGCCATGCAGACCGGCCAACCAGCCCTGTCCGAACTGATGACAAACCGGCCAGTCCGGTTAAGGATACTGACAAACCGCCAACTCCAGCGAAGGCTACTGATGATCAAGATGATGACATTATGATTACTGGCACTGGGCACACCACTCCAGGCAATCCTGTCACTTTGTCAAAACATACGACCCGTTGTGTAGATTCTTGCTGACGACAGAGGGTCCTTCCCAAGGGGGGGATAGCTTGTGCATATCCGTCTGATCCTAGATGAGCTGAAGCACCAAATCACCTTCTTGAAAGGTTCTGGTTCTAACCCGGCAGCTATGATAGCGATGCAGATCTTGCTGATAAATCACCGAACGGGCTGCCGCCATGTCACGTTCCTCATCTAACAGGTCAAGAGCTTCCTGCCATTCCTTCTCGTTGTCAGCTTCAACATATGCCGCTACATGAGGCGAGTCATGACGGATGTCACTAGGAAGAACTGCTTCCGCTCCGTAAACCATGAAGAATGGTGTGTACCCTGTCGACCTGTTGGGTGTGGTGTTGATGCTCCACAACACAGAAGGTAACTCCTCAACCCAACAATCTGGCGTCCGTTGCAGAGGAACCATAAGCCGGGGTTTAATGCCTCTCAAGATCTCTTGATTGGCCCTCTCCGCTTGACCATTGGACTGGGGGTGAGCCACTGATGACACGTCAAGCCGGATGTGCTCACGTTGATAGAACTCCTTCATGGCACCCTTTGACAGATTGGTACCATTGTCTGTTATAATGTTGTGTGGAAAACCAAACTGGAATATCACCTTTTTGATGAACTGAACCACCGTGGCTGCGTCACACTTACTAACTGGCTCTGCCTCCACCCACTTCGTAAACTTGTCAACCGCCACCAAAAGGTGGGTCTTCTTGTCCTTGGACCTCTTGAAAGGCCCAACCATATCCAGCCCCCAAGTTGCAAACGGCCAGGTGATTGGAATCATCCTCAATTCTTGAGCCGGTACATGAGCGCGCCTTGAGAATTTCTGACAGCCATCACATCTTTTGACCAAGTCCTCGGCATCAGCATGAGCTGTCAACTAATAGAAACCATGACGAAACGCCTTGGCCACCAAAGATTTTGAACCGGCGTGGTGACCACAATCTCCTTCGTGGATCTCACGCAAAATTTCACGGCCTTCCTCAGGAGACACACAGCGTTGAAACGCCCCTGTCACACTGCAATGATGTAACTCTCCATTGATAATAGTCATGGACTTGGACCGCCAGGTTATCTGCCTGGCCAAGGTTCCATCCTCTGGTAACTCACCCCGGTTTATATTCGCCAAATATGGAACCGTCCAATCTGGGATAACATGAAGAGCCGCCACCAACTGAGCCTCCGGATCAGGAACAGCCAAATCCTCTTCACCAGGGAGCTTGACGGACGGATTATGCAAAACATCCAGGAAGACATTAGGTGGAACCGATTTACGTTGGGAACCCTGGCGTCTTAAAGCGTCTGCCGCTTCATTCTTCCGCCGGTCCACATGATCCACCTGATAACCTTTAAAGTGACCTGCAACGATATCCACCTCAGGACAATATGCTGCCATTAGTGGGTCCTTGGAATCCCAAGTGCCGGACAATTGTTGAGCCACTAGATACGAGTCACCGACGCACTTAACTCGGCTTAGGTTCATCTCCTTCGCCATCCGAAGACCATGGAGTAAAGCCTCATATCCAGCTGCATTGTTAGTGCAAGGGAACATTAAACGGAGAACATAACAAAACTTATCACCTCGTGGGGAAGTTAATATGGCTCCGGCCCCCGAGCCCTCCAATTGCCTGGACCCATCAAAATGAATAGTCCAATAAGTGTGATCCGGCTTCTCCTCTGGCGCTTGTAATTCTGTCCAATCATTGATGAAATCCACAAGTGCCTGAGATTTGATCGCCGTTCGGGGTATGTATTTCAACCCGTGAGGCCCGAGCTCGATAGCCCACTTAGCAATCCGACCAGTTGCTTCCCTGTTCTGGATTATATCCCCCAAAGGAGCGGAGCTGACCACCGTGATGGGATGACCGTGGAAATACTGCTTAAGCTTCCGGCTTGCCATGAAAACCCGATACACCAATTTTTGCCAATGCGGGTACCTCTGCTTGGACTCAATAAGCACCTCACTGATATAGTAAACCGGCCGTGGAACCGGATATTCCTTTCCTGCCTCCTTGCGCTCCACCACAATAGCCACACTAACAGCCCGAGCATTAGCTGCCACATATAGCAACAATGGTTCTTTGTCCACTGGAGCAGCGAGAATCGACGGATTAGCCAGCTGCCGCTTTAAGTCCTCAAATGCTTCATTAGCGGCGTCACTCCTGACGAAGTTATCCGTTTTCTTCAGCATCTGATATAAAGTGATGGCCTTCTCGCCAAGGCGACTGACAAACCGGCTCAACGCGGCAATCCGGCCTGCCAGGCGTTGAACATCATTGATACATTTCGGTTCAGCCAAGGAGGTGATGGCCTTGATCTTTTCCAGATTAGCTTCAATGCCCCTGTTAGACACCAAAAAGCCCAAGAGCTTGCCTGCAGGTACACCAAAGACACACTTGGCCGGATTAAGCATCATTTTATAAACCCTTAGGTTATCAAAAGTTTCCTTCAAGTCATCAATCAATGTCTCCTTCTTCCTTGATTTTACCACAATATCATCCACATAGGCGTGAACATTGCGGCCGATCTGTTTATGCAGATAATTCTGCACACACCGTTGATAAGTCGCCTGGGCACTCTTGAGCCCAAAGGGCATGGACACATAGCAGAAGGCTCCAAAGGGAGTTATGAAGGTTGTCTTCTCCTGGTCCTTAACTGCCATTTTGATCTGATGATAACCAGAGTATGCATCCAAATAGCTTAAACGCTCGCAACCCGCCGTAGCATCAATAATTTGATCAATACGGGGAAGGGCAAAAGGATCTGCTGGACAAGCTTTGCTGAGATCTGTGTAGTCCACACACATACGCCAAGTGCCATTCTTCTTGAGAACCAGCACCGGATTAGCCAACCACTCAGGATGGAATACTTCAACGATAAATCCAGCCGCCAAGAGCCTGGCTACTTCTTCTCCAATAGCTTTGCGTCTTTCTTCATTGAACCGGTGGAGAAACTGCTTGACCGGTTTATACTTGGGATCAACATTGAGAGTGTGCTCAGCGAGTTCTCTCGGTACACCTGGCATGTCGGAAGGCTTCCATGCAAAGATGTCCCGATTCTCACGGATGAACTCGATGAGCGCGCTTTCCTATTTCGGATCCAAGTTAGCGCTGATGCTAAACTGCTTGGACGAATCGCCAGGCACGAAGTCAACAAGCTTAGTCTCATCAGCCGATTTAAACTTCAGGGCCGGATCATGCTCTGTAGTTGGTTTCTTCAACGAAGTCATATCTGCCGGATCAACATTGTCCTTGTAAAACTTCAACTCTTCTGTTGCACAAACCGACTCAGCATAAGCCGCATCACCTTCTTCACACTCCAGAGCAATCTTGCGGCTCCCATGCACGGTTATAGTAACCTTGTGACCCGGCATCTTGAGCTGCAGATAGACATAACAAGGCCGTGCCATAAACTTAGCATAAGCTGGCCGTCCAAATAGGGCATGATACGGGCTGCCGATTTTCACCACTTCAAATGTCAAGGTTTCTGATCTCGAGTCATGCTCATCTCCAAAAGCCACCTCCAGAGCTATCTTACCAACAGGATATGCCGACTTACCAGGCACTACACCATGGAACGCCGTATTGGACGGTTTAAGATTTTTATCTGTTAACCCCATGCGACGGAAAGTTTCATAATAAAGGATATTGATACTACTCCCTCCATCCATGAGTACCTTAGTGAACTTATACCTCCCACCTGAGGTGCCACCACCAGAGCTAGATGACCCGGATTGTCAACCCGGGGTGGATGATCTTCCATACTCCACACAATCGGCTGCTCGGACCAGCGCAAATAACGGGGCACCGCCGGTTCAACGGCATTCACCACCCTTTTATGAAGCTTCTGATCGCGCTTGTCCAAGCTAGTGGTGAAGACATGATACTGTCTGCTATTCAACTGCTCCAGGTTGCTCTGGTAACCCGACTGCTGCTGCTGCTGATTGCCCTGATGATTATAGCCACCTTGATTACCCTGATTACTTTGATTGTTATGTCCACCCTGATTACCGTGGAAGCCTGAACCGGAATTTCCTCCACCATAACGCGGGCCATGAGACCCGGGGCCCGAACCGCCTCCTGGTCCATGATCATACTGGAAAGAATCAGAATTTTTGAACTCTTGCATGATGTAACAATCTTTCCAGAGGTGCGTGGACGGTTCCTCCTTTGTCCCATGCTTTGGACAGGGCTGGTTCAACAGATAAGACAAACGGTCTGGATTAGGACTCGGCCTTCCACCGCGCTGGGGCGGTTTACCCTTACGCCGCTGGCCCTTGTCATGTGTATTAGTGTTACCCACAAAGTCTAAACCGTGGTCCGCCTTACGCTTGCTGCCGTTTCCATGACCCGCCGGGTTGTGGTGCTGCCCCTTGGCGTTGCCGCTCTTCTTTCCCTTCCCTGTCTTATCATCGTCGGACTCGGGATCCTTGGTACTATCAGAGTCGGCATACTTCACCAGTGCAGCCATGAGGGTTCCCATGTCATTACAATGACGTTTGAGCCGTCCCAACTTCAACTTCAGGGGTTCAAACCGGCAATTGCCTTCCAAAGTTAAAACTGCGGTGTCAGCGTTGATGCGGTCCGATGAATGCAAAATCTCCGAAACCCGGCACACCCAATGGGTTGTTAACTCTCCTTCCTCCTGGACACAGGCAGCTAAGTCCACAATTGACATGGGCTGCTTGCATGTATCCTTGAAATTCTGAATAAACCGGGCTCTCAACTCGGCCCATGACCTGATAGAATTAGCCGGTAAGCTCTTTAACCAAATGCGGGATGTCCCTTCTAGCATCATGGTGAAGTATTTCGCACATGCCGCATCATCCACATCCAGCATCTCCATGGCCATCTCATAGCTTTCGACCCATGTTTCAGGGGATAAATCGGCGGTGTAATTCGGCACCTTGCGCGGGCCCTTGAAATCCTTGGGCAGGCGCACATTGCGCAATGCTGGGACAAGACATGGCACTCCCAAAGAACTAGAGGTAACTCTTGGTTCCACCGATGTGGTTGGACGAACCGGAGTAAGCTGATGGGCTTCATGCTGCGCCGCTAACTCGGCTTCTCTGCGTGCCCGAGCCCGGTCCACCACCTCCTGAGCATCACCAGCACCACCCGCCGGGTTATTGCCATGGGGCGGATCACGGTTCCGCGCATTGCTTGACACTGCCGATTCATCCATACGCCTGCTGTAACTCCGGCTTGGACGGGGAGTGGAATGAATCCGATCGCTACTATATGAATAAGCCTCCTGTTGAACCAAGGTTGTCTGAAGAAGCTCCTTAACCCGACGCGTCTCGACCGCCGCTGGAGAATCGCCTTCGATCAGGATGGCCGCCAGCCGTGAAGCGGCAACGACAATGTTGTCCATCGGGTTAGAGTAATGACCCGGCGGCGTGGGGACATGCGGTGTTACAATGTTGTTCTGACGAGGCGGATCCGCCAAACGTGGCTGAACCGGCGCTCCTGCTCCAGGTGCCTCCGCCCGGTTTACCACCCGCGGATTACTGGTCCCTGCTCCTGGGGTGTTAAAGAGATTTGTAGCGTCATAAACCGGCGGCAGGCGAGATCGGTGCCTCCTCTTCAGGACTTTGTTCGACGCACTCTGATCCAGCATAATCCAGTAAGCTTATGCATCCAAAGCGGCCCGCTCCGCGGCTATCCTGGTATCCTCAGCTGCTAAGTCGGATTTGGCCTGGGTGATCTGATCTTTCACTTTCATGATTTCCGCACTGTGTGCATCCTGATCCGCCGGGTTAACCTCCGCCATCAGCGTTGCCAATGCGTCAAGCAAATCAGATAGAACCTAAGCTGGCGGTCGCACAGGGCCTCCTGCCCCGGCCGCTGCCGCCGCTGCCGATCCGGAAATCATCGCCGCTGCGGTCGAAGAGTGGAGCGCCGGTTGCGTGCCGGCCATGAAGATCCTAACCCGGTTTGGCAGATCAAAGGGGTCCGGAATACTGTCGCCATCGGAACAACCCCCAATCCGGCCATCTTGTAACTGATATAACGATTCGGTTTCTCTAGTCGATGACTCGTCACTGGAATAAACGACGGTCTCACCACCAGATTCCGATCTATCCTCAGATTCCCCTCCATGGATAACTCCCACGAAGGCACGCTTCATGACAGGCTTGACCCGGGCAGATCTTGCACGCTGAGCCGTTTCGACGAGGTCGGTGCAGAGGTCCGGCTCAGGGCCCGGTTTGCCAATCTTGCCAATGAAAACGTGTATGCCACCAAAGGGGACCCGGTACCCGTACTCGATTGAGCCGGCCTCGGGGCCCCAGCCTGCATCGTCGATGTAGAGCTTGCCGCGACGACTCTTGGTCATCCGGCCCATAGCATAACCCTTGAGTCCTTCGAAGTTGCCCTCCAAGAACTTGAAACCATCGTGCGATAGCCCCACGGTGGGCGCCAACTGTCGTGGTTTTGTCATGGCAGATGTCCTAGAGAAAGGACTTAGTCGTGGAGCCATTGCTGCGGGTTAGCTTAAAGGGGTTAAAGCGGACAAGGGACGCAAGAGAGTTTATACTAGTTCGGCCCCTTACGATGAAGGTAAAAGCCTACGTCTAGTTGTGATGGAATTGATGGGGTTTCGATGACCAGGGAGCGAATACACTTTGCCTAAGTCTCGAGTTGTTGTCTGTCGTCCCTGAACCGCCGCCGGGTCGTCCCCTTATATACATGGGTTGACGCCCGCCGGTTTACAGAATCCCGAGGCCGGCTCATAATCGTGTCCGGCTCGGTCTCTGCTACTTCTATCTTACAACACAAGTTTACATATCAATGCCGGTTTATGTCTACATGCCTTAAACCGGCTTTGGGCCCTGGGCCTTCATGAAGCGTCACCGTCTGTCTTAATGGACTTCAGATATAGATGAACTACTTATGGGGTTAACCCGGCCTCTCCATTCCGGTTTACGCCCAGTGGTAATATCCCCAACATTAGGCCCCAGATTGATTTGAATTGTTTCATGTCAATCCTCAATACTTAAGAAAATTTCTTCTTCAACATCTTCACACAATCTTGTAAACCACCGTGACATCATCTTCTAGGATCATGGTAAACCGACGCTGACGACATGCTTAACGATCCGCCACCTCAAGACCATGACTTCCTTGCCGAACAAGTGCAAGTTGACACAACAAGCCATGCAGACCGGCCAACCAGCCTTGTCCGAACTGATGACAAACCGGCCAGTCCGGTTAAGGATACTGACAAACCGCCAACTCCAGCGAAGGCTGCTGATGATCAAGATGATGACATTATGATTACTGGCACTGGCCACACCACTCCTGGCAACCCTGTCGCTTTGTCAAAGCATACTGCCAAGGACGAGCTCTCTGCTATCGGCAAAGGCAAATGGAATGCCGATTTATCAAGCTACGCCCATCTCAATGCTCAAGACATTCACTCTGGCTTCTTGAACCGTCTGTATACCAGCCGTGACTATGAAGCTAGTTTGGTAAACTTGATGAAGGAGCGATATGAGGTAACTACTATTTTTCTCTTTTGTCCAATTGCAGTTTATCAACTCCTAGTGGCCCCCAAGTGACGGTTTATGATACCAATCTAAACCGGGACTTTGTCATAACTTAACTTTGCATATTTAGCCTCCAGGGACCAGATTACTTCTTTATGATGAACCGGTTCCTTCAAATTTGCCATACTGCTCTTTCACCGGTATAGCCCTCAAGGGCCGGTTTAACTTTATAAAGATGAACCGGGAATGTATAAGAATTCCCATACCAACAGTTTCTGAGCAAACACACATTAGCCCCCAAGTGCCAAGATTAATACTTGTATTGTGCTTGGCACTTGTAGAAATTTCTGATAAGGAGCAAATATGCATTAGCCCCCAAGTATCAAGGGCATAACTTGTTATGTGCTTGGTACTTCAAATATGTACTGTCAACTCATTATGTATCTGTCTCTTTATAGGCTGAACTGAGGAAGAAGGAAAGCCAAACCGCTGATCTGCAAGAGAACATCAAGTCCCAACAGGCCGAAACTTCCAAAGCAAAAGATGAGCTGACGAGCACCTTAGCCGCTATGGAAAAGCTAAAGGAGAGCTTCGCCAAGGAGCGGGCGGATTGGAACACAGAGAAATCCGCTTTGCGGAAAAGAGCTGAAGACGCTGAAGCAGCTCTCAAACCGGTGGTAGACGAGCTGACTGGTGTAAAGCGGCACATACATGCCATGACTGCTACTGTGTTCGGTAAGCATCCTTGCTTTATACTTTCAACATATCTTCCCATGCGTTGCCGGTTTGCTGATGTTTGCAATGATGCGGGAACTCGCATTAGTCATCTGGGCTCTGATGTTCAGAAGAAGCTGAAGGCTGCCTACACGCTGATAGAACAACTGTATACCGGTGCACAACGAATTATCTGCATCGCTTCTCACAATCAGCTGCCCCCGACGTTAATCAAGGATACCTTAGACAGGCTATCTATGCTGCCTGCCCGGGTAGAAGAGCTAAAGAGGTCTGCTGCAAGGGCTGGCGCTCTGACCGCACTAACTCGGGTAAAAGCGTGGGTGCCTGATCTTGATCCGACGGACGTGGCTAAAGGCTACCCAAGCTTAAAAGAAGACGGATCAGAATTTTGCATTGAAGATCTCCGCGCCATAAACCGGGAAGTACGTCCACTGGCTTGTCAACTTGCTGAAGAGGCTGATCATTCATTTTACCAGGCGAGTTATGATACCAATAACAAGCGGGTTGCTGCACCAACTCCTGAGGCTCAAAACCTGATCCCTCCAATCCGTAAGCACACTTATGCCCCTGACATTGAACCGTCCACCCTTATAAGCAACGAAGCTGTGTTCCAAGCTTTAAATGGGATCGACTGGACAACTGTTGACTTCCAGCCGCTGGGTAGGGTCGAAGGTGAGCCGGTGCAAGATGATCCGCAGCCATCAGGTCAAGCTGATAATCAATCATAATCCAGGGGCCGGTTTAGTCTTTGACTTGCTGCAATGCTTATTGAGAAACAATTATCCCTTTGGGCACTGAAACGCCTTGTAATAGGCTAGTTAAAACACTTGGTCTGTTATGCCTTCGTGCATATCTATGTGCAACTGATGCGTGTTAATCCGCCATGCTTAAGATATGATGTTCATAATCCATAGCTATTTATTCAAGTTGTTCCTCCAGATAAGAAGCTTAAAGCGCCCTGGCGGTTTACCACCGGGCGGGTCATGATACCCAAATATATATATGACCAAAGTTTATAACCAAGGTAAAAGATAACCAAATATGGAAATATATGGTACCTGTGACCTTTTGGCATAGTGTTGGCTGACCAACTTTGTAATGAGGGTAATAACCCTAATCCGGAGTAGAAGTAACTCCTGTCATATGATGGCGGCTTATCAGAAAACCGTTCCGCGCTGTGATAAACACCAGTTTATTCCATACTGGTGACTTTAAGTCAAAACCAGACCGGGCTGATAGTCTCCGGATTATAATTTGATTGTATACTGTCAACTTGTAGTTGATAGCCTAACCGGGCTGATAAACACCGGTTCAACAAAGTACCGTGTAGTATTACTAGTAGTACAAATCCAAGAAACAGGTGACCAAATCCTAGAATCTACTCTGCACGTTGACCCCGGTCCAGCTCTCGTAGTCGTAGTACTACTACGATCCACTGACACAAGCAAGAAAAATACAGATATTCCCCCGGTATGGCCCTGGATTTGCAAAGATCTCCCTTTCTCAGATACTACCGGTACGTAGCAGGTGAAAAATAAAAAGATAAACATATACTACTAGTAGTAATATACAATCTAATTTACCCTACGGCGTATCAGTGTTACAGTGCGTAGGTAGTAGCATCAGGCCTCGCGCCGCCGGAGAAAACAAGCATTTGAACGGGGGCACCCGATGTACCGAATCGTGTCTCGTTTGCCCAGGGATCGGTTGATCGGACACCACCCACCCGCGGGAACCTGGGAGACGGCGAAAACAATTGCGGGCTGCCTGTAAAACCATGCAGCGCAAAGGGTTTTGCTGACTTTGCTGGTGCTGCTGGCCTTGGGCCTTGGCATCGGCGAGGCATAAAGAAAGAGGACGGGAGGAGGGAGGCGTGGCGCGTAGCCATATGTAGGCGAGGATAGGAGAGGAGAGGAAATGAGTCAAATGACCATACGTGTTGTAGAGCCGGCCGTACGGAAAAGCTACTAGGCTTGTGGCTTGTGCTCTGACATGGACTTTGACCTGGCTTGGCTTGTCTCCACGGGATGGATATGAGCTAGATATGGGCGCGTCAGTTCACAAAAAAAGGATATGGACGCATGTCTTTACGGCGTGCAAAAATGCCATCACAAGCATTCTGTTATATATTTTTTTAAACAGATCAGACCTTATAAAAGTTCACTGGAAATAAAAACATCTCAAAAATAATAAAAATACATTGAGATGTCAAGACCACCGAACGACCACTACTGCCACCAGAATGCGTCGTTGTTGCCGCTCCCCTATCGGAGCCGGCTTGATTTTATCGATGACAGCCAAAAAGTCTTTGTGCACGTGCTCCTAAGGACCAGCGCCCTGAAGCCGCAGTCCTCGCCGTTGAACTCTTGTATAGATCTAAAGCACCTAATACCAAATCTCGCCATAGGAAAATGATGTGATTGACTTGACCCATTCCGTTAGCTTAGCACTTGATCGTTTAGTATGTTGCTATTGCTTTCTTTATGACTTATACATGTTCCTATGACTATGAGATTATGCAACTCCCGTTTACCGGAGGAACACTTTGTGTGCTACTAAATGTCACAAGGTAACTGGGTGATTATAAAGGTTCTCTACAGGTGTCTCCGAAGGTACTTGTTGAGTTGGCATATTTCGAGATTAGGATTTGTCACTCCGATTGTCGGAGAGGTATCTCTGGGCCCTCTCGGTAGTGCACATCACAATAGGCCTTGCAAGCATTGTAACTAATGAGTTATATGCGAGATGATGTATTACGGAACGAGTAAGAGACTTGCCGGTAATGAGATTGAACTAGGTATTGAGATACCGACGATCGAATCTCGGGCAAGTAACATACCGATGACAAAGGGAACAACGTACGTTGTTATGCGGTTTGACCGATAAAGATCTTCATAGAATATGTGGGAGCCAATATGAGCATCCAGGTTCTGCTATCGGTTATTGACCAGAGACGTGTCTCGGTCATGTCTGCATAGTTCTCGAACCCGTAGGGTCCGCACGCTTAAAGTTTGGTGACGATCGGTATTATGAGTTTTTGTGTTTTGATGTAACGAAGGTAGTTCGGAGAGCCGGATATGATCACGGACATGACGAGGAGTCTCGAAATGCTCGAGACGTAAAGATCGATATATTGGACGACTATGTTCGGACACCGGAAAGGTTCCGGGAGGTTTCAGACATTTACCGGAGTATCGGGGGGTTACTGGAACCCCCCGGGGAGTTAATTGGGCCTCATGGGCCTTAGTGGGAGAAGAGGATGGGCGGCCAGGGGAGCTGCGCGCCCCCTCCCCCTCTAGTCCGAATTGGACAAGGAGGGGGGGCGGCGCCCCCCTTTTTCCTTCTCCTTCTCTCTCCCTTCCTTCCCTCTCCTACTCCAACAAGGAAAAGGAGGAGTCCTACTCCCGGTGGGAGTAGGACTCCCCCCTTGGCGCGCCCTCCTCCTAGCCGGCCGCCTCCCCCTTGCTCCTTTATATACGGGGGCAGGGGGCACCTCTAGACACAACAATTGATCTCTGGATCTCTTAGCCGTGTGCGGTGCCCCCCTCCACCATATTCCACCTCGGTCATATCGTAGCGGTGCTTAGGCAAAGCCCTGCATCAGTAGCAACATCATCACCGTCATCACGCCATCATGCTAACGGAACTCTCCCGTGCAGCTCTGTTGGATCGGAGTCCGCGGGATGTCATCGAGCTGAACGTGTGCTGAACTCGGAGGTGCCGTACGTTTGGTACTTGGATCGGTCGGATCGTGAAGATGTACGACTACATCAACCGCGTTGTACTAACGCTTCCGCTTTCGGTCTACGAGGGTACGTGGACAACAATCTCCCCTCTCGTTGCTATGGATCACCATGATCTTGCATCTACGTGGGAATTTTTTTAAAATTACTACGTTCCCAAACAGTGGCATCCGAGCCAGCTTTATGCGTAGATGTTATATGCACGAGTAGAACACAAGTGAGTTGTGGGCGATACAAGTCATACTAGTTACCAGCATGTCATATTTTGGTTTGGCAGTATTGTTGGATGAAGCAGCCCGGACCGATATTACGCGTACGCTTACGCGAGACTGGTTCTACCGACGTGCTTTGCACACAGGTGGCTGGCGGGTGTCTGTTTCTCCAACTTTAGTTGAACCGAGTGTGGCTACGCCCGGTCCTTGTGAAGTTAAAACAGCACAAACTTGACGAAATATCGTTGTGGTTTTGATGCGTAGGTAAGAACGGTTCTTGCTAAGCCCATAGCAGCCACGTAAAACTTGCAACAACAAAGTAGAGGACGTCTAACTTGTTTTTGCAGGGCATGTTGTGATGTGATATGGTCAAGGCATGATGCTATATTTTATTGTATGAGATGATCATGTTTTGTAACTGAGTTATCGGCAACTGGCAGGAGCCATATGGTTGTCGCTTTATTGTATGCAATGCAATCGCCCTGTAATAGCTTTACTTTATCACTAAGCGGTAGCGATAGTCGTAGAAGCAATAGTTGGCAACACGACAACGATGCTACGATGGAGATCAAGGTGTTGCGCCGGTGACGATGGTGATCATGACGGTGTTTCGGAAATGGAGATCACAAGCACAAGATGATGATGGCCATATCATATAGCTTATATTGATTGCATGTGATGTTTATCTTTTATGCATCTTATTTTGCTTAGATCGACGGTAGCATTATAAGATGATCTCTCACTAAATTTCAAGGTATAAGTGTTCTCCTTGAGTATGTACCGTTGCTACAGTTCTTCGTGCTGAGACACCACATGATGACCGGGTGTGATAAGCTCTACGTTCACATACAACGGGTGCAAGCCAGTTTTGCACACGTAGAATACTCGGGTTAAACTTGACGAGCCTGGCATATGCAGATATGGCCTCGAAACATTGAGAACGAAAGGTCGAGCGTGAATTATATAGTAGATATGATCAACATAGTGATGTTCATCATTGAAAACTACTCCATCTTACGTGATGATCGGACATGGTTTAGTTGATTTGGATCGCGTAATCACTTAGATGATTAGGGGGATGTCTATCTAAGTGGGAGTTCTTAAGTAATATGATTAATAGAACTTAAATTTATCATGAACTTAGTACCTGATAGTATTTTACATGTCTATGTTGTTGTAGATAGATGGCCCGTGCTGTTGTTCCGTTGAATTTTAATGTGTTCCTTGAGAAAGCAAAGTTGAAAGATGATGGTAGCAATTACATGGACTGGGTCCGTAACTTGAGGATTATCCTCATTGCTGCACAGAAGAATTACGTCCTGGAAGCACCGCTGGGTGCCAGGCCTGCTGCAGATGCAACTGACGACGTTAAGAACGTCTGGCAGAGCAAAGCTGATGACTACTCGATAGTTCAGTGTGCCATGCTTTACGGCTTAGAACCGGGACTTCAACGACGTTTTGAACGTCATGGAGCATATGAGATGTTCCAGGAGTTGAAGTTAATATTTCAAGCAAATGCCCGGATTGAGAGATATGAAGTCTCCAATAAGTTCTATAGTTGTAAGATGTAGGAGAATAGTTCTGTCAGTGAACATATACTCAAAATATCTGGGTATAACAATCAGTTGATTCAGTTGGGAGTTAATCTACCGGATGATAGTGTCATTGACAGAATTCTTCAATCACTGCCACCAAGCTACAAGAGCTTCGTGATGAACTATAATATGCAAGGGATGAATAAGACAATTCCCGAGCTCTTCGGAATGCTAAAAGCTGCGGAGGTAGAAATCAAGAAGGAGCATCAAGTGTTGATGGTCAACAAGACCACCAGTTTCAAGAAAAGGGTAAAGGGAAAAAGAAGGGGAACTTCAAAAAGAACGGTAAACAAGTTGCTGCTCAGGAGAAGAAACCCAAGTCTGGACCTAAGCCTGAGACTGAGTGCTTCTATTGCAAGCAGACTGGTCACTGGAAGCGGAACTGCCCCAAGTATTTGGCGGATAAGAAGGATGGCAAGGTGAACAAAGGTATATGTGATATACATGTTATTGATGTGTACCTTACTAATGCTCGCAGTAGCACCTGGGTATTTGATACTGGTTCCGTTGCTAATATTTGCAACTCGAAACAGGGGCTACAGATTAAGCGAAGATTGGCTAAGGACGAGGTGATGATGCGCGTGGGAAATGGTTCCAGAGTCGATGTGATCGCCGTCGGCACGCTACCTCTACATCTACCTTCGGGATTAGTTTTAGACCTAAATAATTGTTATTTGGTGCCAGCGTTGAGCATGAACATTATATCTGGATCTTGTTTGATGCGAGACGGTTATTCATTTAAATCAGAGAATAATGGTTGTTCTATTTATATGAGTAATATCTTTTATGGTCATGCACCCTTGAAGAGTGGTCTATTTATATTGAATCTCGATAGTAGTGATACACATATTCATAATATTGAAGCCAAAAGATGCAGAGTTGATAATGATAGTGCAACTTATTTGTGGCACTGTCGTTTAGGTCATATTGGTATAAAGCGCATGAAGAAACTCCATACTGATGGACTTTTGGAATCACTTGATTATGAATCACTTGGTACTTGCGAACCATGCCTCATGGGCAAGATGACTAAAACACCGTTCTCCGGAACAATGGAGCGAGCAACAGATTTGTTGGAGATCATACATACTGATGTATGTGGTCCGATGAATATTAAAGCTCGCAGCGGGTATCGTTATTTTCTCACCTTCACAGATGATTTGAGCTGATATGGGTATATCTACTTAATGAAACGTAAGTTTGAAACATTTGAAAAGTTCAAAGAATTTCAGAGTGAAGTGGAAAATCATCGTAACAAGAAAATAAAGTTTCTACGATCAGATCGTGGAGGAGAATATTTGAGTTACGAGTTTGGTCTTCATTTGAAACAATGCGGAATAGTTTCGCAACTCACGCCACCCGGAACACCACAACGTAATGGTGTGTCCGAACGTCGTAATCGTACTTTACTAGATATGGTGCGATCTATGATGTCTCTTACTGATTTAGCGCTATCGTTTCGGGGTTATGCTTTAGAGACGGCTGCATTCACGTTAAATAGGGCACCATCGAAATCCGTTGAGACAACGCCTTATGAACTATGGTTTGGCAAGAAACCAAAGTTGTCGTTTCTTAAAGTTTGGGGCTGCGATGCTTTGTGAAAAAGCTTCAACCTGATAAGCTCGAACCCAAATCGGAGAAATGTGTCTTCATAGGATACCCAAAGGAAACTGTTGGGTACACCTTCTATCACAGATCCGAAGGAAAGACATTTGTTGCTAAGAATGGATCCTTTCTAGAGAAGGAGTTTCTTTTGAAAGAAGTGAGTGGGAGGAAAGTAGAACTTGATGAGGTAACTGTACCTGTTCCCTTATTGGAAAGTAGTTCGTCGTAGAAACAGGTTCCTGTGACATCTACACCAATTAGTGAGGAAGCTAATGATATTGATCATGAAACTTTAGATCAAGTTACTACCGAACCTCGTAAGTCAACCAGAGTAAGATCCACACCAGAGTGGTACGGTAATCCTATTCTGGAGGTCATGTTACTTGACCAAGGCGAACCTACGAACTATGAGGAAGCGATGGTGAGCCCAGATTCCGCAAAATGGCTTGAGGCCATGAAATCTGAGATGGGATCCATGTATGAGAACAAAGTGTGGACTTTGGTTGACTTGCCCGATGATCGGCAAGCCATTGAGAATAAATGGATCTTCAAGAAGAAGACTGACGCAGACGGTAATGTTACTGTCTACAAAGCTTGACTTGTTGCGAAAGGTTTTCGACAAGTTCAAGGGGTTGACTACGATGAGCCTTTCTCACCCGTAGTGATGCTTAAGTCTGTCCGAATCATGTTAGCAATTGTCGCATTTTATGATTATGAAATTTGGCAAATGGATGTCAAAACTGCATTCCTGAATGGATTTCTGGAAGACGAGTTGTATATGATGCAACCAGAAGGTTTTGTCGATCCAAAGGGAGCTAACTAAGTGTGCAAGCTCCAGCGATCCATTTGTGGATTGGTGCAAGCCTCCCGGAGTTGGAATAAACGTTTTGATAGTGTGATCAAAGCATATGGTTTTATACAAACTTTTGGAGAAGCCTGTATTTACAAGAAAGTGAGTGGGAGCTTTGTAGCATTTCTAATATTATATGTGGATGACATATTGCTGATTGGATATGATATAGAATTTCTGGATAGCATAAAAGGATATTTGAATAAGAGTTTTTCAATGAAATACCACGGTGAAGCTGCTTATATATTGGGCATCAAGATCTATAGAGATAGATCAAGACGCTTAATTGGACTTTCACAAAGCACATACCTTGACAAAGTTTTGAAAAAGTTCAAAATGGATCAAGCAAAGAAAGGGTTCTTGCATGTGTTACAAGGTGGGAAGTTTAGTCAGACTCAATGCCCGACCACTGCAGAAGATAGAGAGAAAATGAAAGATGTTCCCTATGCTTTAGCCATAGGCTCTATCATGTATGCAATGATGTGTACCAGACCTGATGTGTGTCTTGCTATTAGCCTAGCAGGGAGGTACCAAAGTAATCCAGGAGTGGATCACTAGACAGCGGTCAAGAACATCCGGAAATACCTGAAGAGGACAAAGGATATGTTTCTCATTTATGGAGGTGACAAAGAGCTCGTCGTAAATGGTTACGTTGATGCAAGCTTTGACACTGATCCGGACGATTCTAAATCGCAAACCGGATACGTGTTTACATTGAACGGTGGAGCTGTCAGTTGGTGCAGTTCTAAACAAAGCGTCGTGGCGGGATCCAGATGTGAAGCAGAGTACATAGCTGCTTCGGAAGCAACAAATGAAGGAGTCTGGATGAAGGAGTTCATATCCGATCTAGGTGTCATACCTAGTGCATCGGGTCCAATGAAAATCTTTTGTGACAATACTGGTGCAATTGACTTTGCAAAGGAATCCAGATTTCACAAGAGAACCAGGCACATCAAGAGACGCTTCAATTCCATCCGGGACCAAGTCCAGGTGGGAGACATAGAGATTTGCAAGATACATACGGATCTGAATGTTGCAGACCCGTTGACTAAGCCTCTTCCACGAGCAAAACAAGATCAGCACCAAGACTCCATGGGTGTTAGAATCATTACTGTGTAATCTAGATTATTGACTCTAGTGCAAGTGGGAGACTGAAGGAAATATGCCCTAGAGGCAATAATAAAGTTATTATTTATTTCCACGTATCATGATAAATGTTTATTATTCATGCTAGAATTGTATTAACCCCAAACATAATACATGTGTGAATACATAGACAAACATAGTGTCACTAGTATGCCTCTACTTGCTAGCTCGTTGATCAAACATGGTTAAGTTTCCTAACCATAGACATGAGTTGTCATTTGATTAACGGGATCACATCATTAGGGGAATGATGTGATTGACTTGACCCATTCCGTTAGCTTAGCACTTGATCGTTTAGTATGTTGCTATTGCTTTCTTCATGACTTATACATGTTCCTATGACTATGAGATTATGCAACTCCCGTTTACCGGAGGAACACTTTGTGTGCTACCAAACGTCACAACGTAACTGGGTGATTATAAAGGTGCTCTACAGGTGTCTCCGAAGGTACTTGTTGAGTTGGCGTATTTTGAGATTAGGATTTGTCACTCCGATTGTCGGAGAGGTATCTCTAGGCCCTCTCGGTAATGCACATCACAATAAGCCTTGCAAGCATTGTAACTAATGAGTTAGTTGCGAGATGATGTATTATGGAACGAGTAAAGAGACTTGCCGGTAACAAGATTGAACTAGGTATTGAGATACCGACGATCGAATATCGGGCAAGTAACATACCAATGATAAAGGGAACAACGTATGTTGTTATGCGGTTTCACCGATAAAGATCTTCATAGAATATGTGGGAGCCAATATGAGCATCCAGGTTCCGCTATTGGTTATTGACCGGAGACGTGTCTCGGTCATGTCTACATAGTTCTCGAACCCGTAGGGTCCGCACGCTTAAAGTTTGGTGATGATCAGTATTATGAGTTTTTGTGTTTTCATGTACCGAAGGTAGTTTAGAGTCCCGGATATGATCACGGACATGGCGAGGTGTCTTGAAATGGTCGAGACGTAAAGATCGATATATTGGACGACTATGTTCGGACACCGGAAAGGTTCCGAGAGGTTTCAGACATTTACCGGAGTACCGGGGGGTTACCGAAACCCCCCGGGGAGTTAATTGGGCCTCATGGGCCTTAGTGGGAGAAGAGGAGGGGCGGCCAGGGCAGCCGCGCTCCCCCTCCCCCTCTAGTCAGAATTGGACAAGGAGGGGGGCGGCGCCCCCCTTTTTCCTTCTCCTTCTCTCTCCCTTCCTTCCCTCTCCTACTCCAACAAGGAAAAGGAGGAGTCCTACTCCCGGTGGGAGTAGGACTCCCTCTTGGCGCTCCCTCCTCCTTGTCGGCCGCCTCCCCCCTTGCTCCTTTATATACGGGGGCAGGGGGCACCTCTAGACACAACAATTGATCTCTTGATCTCTTAGCCGTGTGCGGTGCCCCCCTCCACCATATTCCACCTCGGTCATGTCGTAGTGATGCTTAGGCGAAGCCCTGCGTTGGTAGCAACATCATCACCGTCATCACGCCGTCATGCCGACGGAACTCTCCCGTGAAGCTCTGCTGGATCGGAGTCCGCGGGATGTCATCGAGCTGAACATGTGCTGAACTCGGAGGTGCCGTACGTTCGGTACTTGGATCGGTCGGATCGTGAAGACGTACGACTACATCAACCGCGTTGTACTAACGCTTCCGCTTTCGGTCTACGAGGGTACGTGGACAACACTCTCCCCTCTCGTTGTTATGCATCACCATGATCTTGCTACGTAGGAATTTTTTTGAAATTACTACGTTCCCCAACAGCTCGATCCCTACTGCGTCTTCGACCGGTACTTCTACGAGAAGGACGGCAATGGCGTTGGGAAGGGCAATGGGAGTCGTGGATGATCTCCTCCACCATAGCCAAACATGGCAATTTTTGTTAGTTCGATGGAATTGTTGTGATGTAATAGCCGACGATGTATGTAATGCATCATTTACGTAGTTGCATGAGTTCGTATGAATTTGAGGTATGCTAATTGGGATGTCCGGGTGCGAGAAGAAAACAATGAGGCTTGGGGCGTGTTTGGTTGCCTCCATATGGCCCAGCCTGGCCCACGCTGGAAGAAATTGACCCGTTTGGTTGCGTGCATTTACTGTGCGGCCCACATAGCACGAAACTTAAAGCAGCTCCAGGCCAGGCCCAGGGGAAACGCCCGAATCGGCAGTAGCTCGCGAGCCTGGCTTGGGCGACGCAGGGGAGGGCGACGCGCTTCTCTCCTCGTGCGACCAGGGAGATGGCGCGAGCTCGCCCGCGTCGTCGGAAAATCGGCGGGAGGATTACGGCTCACCTCCCACCGAGTCCGCCCCTATTTAGCCCCCTCCCTCACCGCCCCAACTCCCGCCACCATTCTCCCTCCCTTCGAGCTTTCCCGCCGACGCGCATCGACACCGACTAGCAGGTAAGCGGCGCATCTTCGTCGGCTGGCGGTCCACGACGTCGGCGGTCCTTCACCGGCCGGCGGTGATCTTCTACGACCGTCCCCCCTTGTCCTCGAGCTGCAACCATGGCCTCTGTGAGTTCAATCCCCCTTTCTCTATGTTCCTTCTAGCTAGATCTGAGCTGCAGCTAGGGTTTGAGCTAGATGCATGGTTGATTAGTGGTCTGATCTGTGAGCTCATATGGTTGATTGCTATGCTGCGGTTGCAATTTGTGGTAGGGTTAGATGTTCAAGCATGTGGTAGGCTAGATTAGTAGTAGAGTTTGAAGTTGAACCTTGTGCTTGTGTTGATTCGTGCTTAGATCTGTGATTTGTAGCTATTGGTGGTCCATTTGTAGCATGTTGTTTGTTATAGATGTATGTTCGTGCTCATAGATTGTCCGGTATGCTTAGTTTGATAGCGACGAACCATGTGCTTAGTATGATAGTGATGAAGCATGTGCTTGGTATGATAGTGATGAACCATGTACATGTATGCTCTTGCTTTCATGGATTATCCGGTATGTTGTGTGCTATGCTTACTGTCAATGCGTGTTACGATTGTTGGACATGACCACGCAGACTCATGATCTTAGTCAGGCCCTTGTCCTATCCAACAGCCAGTTTGCACCATCGTTTGTCGAGGACTCACAACATATGTCCGAGATGGCACCGGATTCAGAGGTGTTCGCGTCTGATTCTGTCTATGTGGCAGTAGTGCTCGTTGAGCAAACTTTGCTGCTGCGGTTGCTGCCGCTGCACTCAAGGTAGCAACATCAAATGCAAAGAAGGATGGTAGGTCGAATAACATGAAGTGGCAGCCGTTCATGTCCACGCTCGTGCTGAACAAGATGTGTGAGCTCATCTCTAGTGGAGTTAGGACTGACAAGGGCTTCAAGGAGGTGCACTTGAACAACGTTGCGAAGCGGGTGTTCGAGTTCTGTGGGCAGGAGGTGTCTGATGACCCACAAGTGTAGGGGATCTATCGTAGTCCTTTCGATAAGTAAGAGTGTCGAACCCAACGAGGAGCATAAGGAAATGACAAGCGGTTTTCAGCAAGGTATTCTCTGCAAGCACTGAAATTATAGGTAACAGATAGTTTTGTGATAAGATAATTTGTAACGGGTAACAAGTAACAAAAGTAAATAAAGTGCAGTAAGATGGCCCAATCCTTTTTGTAGCAAAGGACAAGCCTGGACAAACTCTTATATAGAGAAAAGCGCTCCCGAGGACACATGGGAATTATCGTCAAGCTAGTTTTCATCACGTTCATATGATTCGCGTTCGGTACTTTGATAATTTGATATGTGGGTGGACCGTTGCTTGGGTGATGTCCTTACTTGGACAAGCATCCCACTTATGATTAACTCCTATTGCAAGCATCTGCAACTACAAAAGAAGTATTAAGGTAAACCTAACCATAGCATGAAACATATGGATCCAAATCAGCCCCTTACGAAGCAACGCATAAACTAGGGTTTAATCTTCTGTCACTCTAGCAACCCATCATCTACTTATTACTTCCCAATGCCTTCCTCTAGGCCCAAATAATGGTGAAGTGTCATGTAGTCGACGTTCACATAACACCACTAGAGGAGAGACAACATACATCTCATCAAAATATCGAACGAATACCAAATTCACATGACTACTAATAGCAAGACTTCTCCCATGTCCTCAGGAACAAACATAACTACTCACAAAGCATATTCATGTTCATAATCAGAGGGGTATTAATATGCATAATGGATCTGAACATATGATCTTCCACCAAATAAACCAACTAGCATCAACTACAAGGAGTAATCAACACTACTAGCAACCCACAGGTACCAATCTGAGGCTTTGGGACAAAGATTGGATACAAGCGATGAACTAGGGTTTGAGATGAGATGGTGCTGGTGAAGATGTTGATGGAGATTGACCCCCTCCCGATGAGAGGATCGTTGCTGATGACGATGGCGATGATTTCCCCCTCCCGGAGGGAAGTTTCCCCGGCAGAACAGCTTTGCCGGACCCCTAGATTGGTTCCGCCAAGGTTCCGCCTCGTGGCGGCGGAGTTTCTTCCCGAAAGCTCGCTTATGATTTTTTCTCGGATGAAAGACTTCATATAGCAGAAGATGGGCACCGGAGGGCCACCAGGGGGCCCACGAGGCAGGGGGGCGCGCCCAGGTGGGTAGGGCGCGCCCCCCACCCTCGTGGCCAGGGTGTGGGCCCCCTCTGGTATTTTCTTTGCTCAGTATTTTTTATTATTTCCAAAAATAACTTCCGTGGAGTTTCAGGACTTTTGGAGTTGTGCAGAATAGGTCTCTAATATTTGCTCCTTTTCCAGCCCAGAATTCCAGGTGTCAGCATTCTCCCTCTTTATGTAAACCTTGTAAAATAAGAGAGAATAGGCATAAGTATTGTGACATAATGTGTAATAACAGCCCATAATGCAATAAATATCGATATAAAAGCATGATGCAAAATGGACGTATCAACTCCCCCAAGCTTACACCTCGCTTGTCCTCAAGCAAAAGCCGATAACGATAAATATGTCCACATGTTTAGAGATAGAGGTGTCGATAAAATAAAATATGGACATGAGGGCATCATGATCATTCTTATAACAGCAATATGGATATTGTCATATGATTTCTTATGATAAAGTAACAATCTATCCACAATGTCCAGTGTGAATCAGAAACTTCATTGAGAACTAACAAACGATAATCTCAGTCATTGAGGCAATTGCAATTTATCAGAACATCAGAAAGAGTCAATATAAGAGCTTTTCAGCAAGTCCACATACTCAACTATCATTTAGTCTTTCACAATTGCTAACACTCACGCAATACTTGTGGTTACGGAGTTTTAATCGGACACAGAGAAAGATAGGGGCTTATAGTTTCGCCTCCCAACCTTTCCTCAAGGGTAATGTCAACAGTAATAGTTCACGCTAATTTACATCCAATTGGATATATATATCAGGATCTTTCCAACACACTGTGCTTGGCAAAGGATAAAACGTAAAAAGGAAAGGTGAAGATCACCATGACTCTTGCATAAGGTAGAAGATAAAAGTAAAAGATAGGCCCTTCGCAGAGGGAAGAAGAGGTTGTCATGCGTTTTCAGGGTTGGATGCACAAAATCTTAATGCGAAAGAACGTCACTTTATATTGCCACTTGTGATATGGACCTTTATTATGCAGTCCGTCGCTTTTATTTCTTCCACGTCACAAGATCGTATAAAGCTTATTTCCTCCACACAAATAAATCATACATATTTAGAGAGCAATTTTTATTGCTTGCACCGATGACAACTTACTTGAAGGATCTTACTCAATCCATAGGTAGATATGGTGGACTCTCATGGCAGAAGTGGGTTTAAGGATATTTGGAAGCACAAGTAGTATCTCTACTTGGTGCAAAGAATTTGGCTAGCATGAGGGAGAAAGGCAAGCTCAACACGTTGGATGATCCATGACAATATAATTTATCTCAGATATAAGAAAACATAACCCATTATGTTGTCTTCCTTGTCCAACATCAACTCTTTAGCATGTCATATTTTAATGAGTGCTCACAATCATAAAAGATGTCCAAGATAGTATATTTATTGTTGGGGAACGTAGCGATAATTCAAAATTTTCCTACATGTCACCAAGACCAATCTAGGAGATGCTAGCAACGAGAGAGAGGGAGTGCATCTTCATACCCTTGAAGATCGCTAAGCGGAAGCGTTACAAGAACGCGGTTGATGGAGTCGTACTCGCAGCGATTCAAATCGCGGAAGATCCGATCTAGCGGCGAACGAACGGCGCCTCCGCG
The DNA here is from genome assembly GCF_018294505.1 of Triticum aestivum. NCBI lineage: Eukaryota > Viridiplantae > Streptophyta > Magnoliopsida > Poales > Poaceae > Triticum > Triticum aestivum. The sequence goes on from NC_057805.1 coordinate 17,651,912, forward strand.
TTCAACACACGTACAGCCCGGGGACGTCTCCTCCTTCTTGATCCAACAAGGGGAGAGGAGAAGTTGAGGGAGAACTCCAGCAGCACGACGGCGTGGTGGCAATGGAGCTTGTGGTTCTCCGGCGGAGCTTCGCTAAGCACTACGAAGGAGGAGGAGGTGTATGTGGAGAGGGCTGCGCCTTGGGAAAGGTATGTCTGCCCTCTCATCTACCAAGTATCTAGGGTAGTTCTGCTTCAGTGACCGTTCCCCTCATTACAGAAGCACTTAGTCTCGGGTTTGGGTTCAACCTTTGGTTTATTCACTAGAGCAGTAACTGATTTGTCGTTTCATGAAGTATCCCTTCTTTCCCTTGCCCTTCTTGAAACTAGTGGTTTTACTAACCATCAACAATTGATGCTCCTACTTGATTTCTACTTTCGCGGTGTCAAACATCGCGAGTTGCTCAAGGATCATCATGTCTATCCCTGATATGTTATAGTTCATCACGAAGCTCTAATAGCTTGGTGGCAGTGACTATGGAGAACCATCACTATCTCATCTGGAAGACAACTCCCACTCGATTCAAGCGATTGTAGTACTAAGACAATCCGAGCACATGCTCAACGATTGAGCTTTTCTCCCTTAGTTTGCAGGCTTAAGAAACTTGTCAGAGGTCTCATACCTCTTGACGTGGGCACGAGCCTAAAATCCCAATTTCAGCTCTTGGAACATCTCATATGTTCCGCGACGTTTCAAAATATCTTCGGTGCCTCAATTCTAAACCGTTCAACATTACGCACTGAACTATCATGTAGTCATCAAAATGTGTATGTCAGATGTTCGCAACATCCACAAACGATGCTCGAGGTTCAGCACACCGAGCAGTGCATTAAGGACATAAGCTTTCTGTGCAGCAATGAGGACAATCCTCAGTTTACGGACCCAGTCCGCATAATTGCTACTATCAACTTTCAACTAAATTTTCTCTAGGAACATATCTTAGTAGAACTAAAGCGTAAGCTACGACATAATTTGCAAAGACCTTTTGACTATGTTCATGATAATTAAGTTCATCTAATCAAATTAGTTAATGAACTCCCACTCAGATAGACATCCCTCTAGTCATCTAAGTGATACATGATCCGAGTCAACTAGGCCGTGTCCGATCATCACGTGAGACGGACTAGTCATCATCGGTGAACATCTCCATGTTGATCGTATCTACTATACGACTCATGTTCGACCTTTCGGTCTCTTGTGTTCCGAGGCCATGTCTGTACATGCTAGGCTCGTCAAGTCAACCTAAGTGTTTCGCATGTGTAAATCTGGCTTACACCCGTTGTATACGAACGTTAGAATCTATCACACCCGATCATCACGTGGTGCTTCGAAACAACAAACCTTCGCAACGGTGCACAGTTAGGGGGAACACATCTCTTGAAATTTTAGTGAGGGATCATCTTATTTATGCTACCGTCGTTCTAAGCAAATAAGATGTAAACATGACAAACATCACATGCAAATCATAAAGTGACATGATATGGCCAATATCATCTTGCGCCTTTTGATCTCCATCTTCGAGGCACGGCATGATCACCTTCGTCACCGGCATGACACCATGATCTCCATCATCATGATCTCCATCATCGTGTCTCCATGAAGTGGTCTCGCCAACTATTACTTCTACTACTATGGCTAACGGTTAGCAATAAAGTAAAGTAATTACATGGCGTTTTTCATTGACACGCAGGTCATACAATAAATTAAGACAACTCCTATGGCTCCTGCCGGTTGTCATGCTCATCGACATGCAAGTCGTGATTCCTATTACAAGAACATGATCAATCTCATACATCACATATATATAATTCATCACATCCTTTTGGCCATATCACATCACATAGCATACCCTGCAAAAACAAGTTAGACGTCCTCTAATTGTTGTTGCATGTTTTACGTGGCTGCTATGGGTTTCTAGCAAGAACGTTTCTTACCTATGCAAAGGACACAACGGTGATATGCCAATTTCTATTTACCCTTCATAAGGACCCTCTTCATCGAATCCGATCCGACTGAAGTGGGAGAGACAGACACCCGCTAGCCACCTTATGCATCAAGTGCATGTCAGTCGGTGGAACCTGTCTCACGTAAGAGTACGTGTAAGGTCGGTCCGGGCCGCTTGATCCCACAATGCCGCCGAATCAAGATAAGACTAGTAACGGCAAGCAAATTGAACAAATCATCACCCACAACTACTTTGTGTTCTACTCGTGCATAGAATCTACGCATAGACCTAGCTCATGATGCCACTATTGGGGAACGTAGCGATAATTCAAAATTTTCCTACGTGTCACCAAGACCAATCTAGGAGATGCTAGCAACGAGAGAGAGGGAGTGCATCTTCATACCCTTGAAGATTGCTAAGCGAAAGCGTTACAAGAACGCGGTTGATGGAGTCGTACTCGCAGCGATTCAAATCGCGGAAGATCCGATCTAGCGCCGAACGGACGGCGCCTCCGCGTTCAACACACGTACAGCCCAGGGACGTCTCCTCCTTCTTGATCCAGCAAGGGGAGAGGAGAAGTTGAGGGACAACTCCAGCAGCACGACGGCGTGGTGGCAATGGAGCTCGTGGTTCTCCGGCAGAGCTTCGTTAAGCACTACGAAGGAGGAGGAGGAGGTGTATGAGGAGAGGGCTGCGCCTTGGGAAAGGTATGGCTGCCCTCCCACCCCTCCACTATATATAGGGGCAAGGGAGAGGGGGGCCAGGCCCCTCAGATCCCATCTGGTGGAAGGGGCGGCGGCCAGGAAGGGTGGCTTGCCCCCCAAGTCAAGGGGGGCACCCCCTCCAGGGTTTCCCCCAACCCTAGGCGCATGGGCCCTTGGGGGAGGTTGGTGCCCAGCCCACTTAGGGGCTGGTTCCCTTCCACCTACAGCCCATAAGGCCCTCCGGGGCAGGTGGACCCTCCCGGTGGACCCCCGGAACCCCTTCGGTGGCCCCTGTACAATACCGGCATACCCCCGAATACTTCCGGTGACCGTATGATGACTTCCCATATATAAATCTTTACCTCCGGACCATTCCGGAACTCCTCGTGACGTCCGAGATCCTATCCGGGACTCCGAACAACCTTCGGTAACCACATACTATTTCCCATAACAACTCTAGCGTCACCGAACCTTAAGTGTGTAGACCCTACGGGTTCGGGAACCATGCAGACATGACCGAGACATCTCTCCGGCAAATAACCAATAGCGGGATCTGGATACCCATATTGGCTCCCACATGTTCCACGATGATCTCATCGGATGAACCACGATGTCGGGGATTCAATCAATCCCGTATACAATTCCCTTTGTCAATCGGTATGTTACTTGCCCGAGATTCGATCGTCGGTATCCCAATACCTCATTCAATCTTGTTACCGGCAAGTCACTTTACTCGTTCCGTAACGCATGATCCCGTGACTAACTACTTAGTCACATTGAGCTCATTATGATGATGCATTACCGAGTGGGCCCAGAGATACCTCTCCGTCATACGGAGTGACAAATCCCAGTCTCGATTCGTGCCAACCCAACAGACACTTTCAGAGATACCTGTAATGCACCTTTATAGCCACCCAGTTATGTTGTGACGTTTGGTACACCCAAAGCATTCCTACGGTATCCGGGAGTTGCACAATCTCATGGTCTAAGGAAATGATACTTGACATTAGAAAAGCTCTTAGCAAACGAACTACACGATCTTGTGCTATGCTTAGGATTGGGTCTTGTCCATCACATCATTCTCCTAATGATGTGATCCAGTTATCAATGACATCCAATGTCCATGGTCAGGAAACCATGACCATCTATTGATCAACGAGCTAGTCAACTAGAGGCGGACATGTTGTGGTCTATGTATTCACACATGTATTACAGTTTCCAGTCAATACAATTATAGCATGAACAATAGACAATTATCATGAACAAGGAAATACAATAATAACCATTTTATTATTGCCTAGGGCATATTTCCAACATTTATATGTGAAACCTCTCTTTCTTTATTACTTCCTATTAATTGCAACAATGACCAAAACTATGTTTCTCAACTCTCAACAACTTTTAATCATCATACTCCTTATATGTGAAGTCATTACTCTCCATAAGATCAATATGATCTCTTTTTATTTCTTTTTATTCTTTCTTTTTCTTTTAATCCCTCAAGATCATAGCAAGATAATCAAGCCCTTGACTCAACACTAATCTTTATTATATAGCTCACGGACTCGATTACATAGAGGAATCATAAAGGAAAACTCAAAACTCAAAGCTAAATCATACTAAAACTTTATTCTACTAGATCAAGATATTACCAAAAGGATCGAACTAAGAAAAACGGTAAAGATAGGAGTGTGATGGTGATACGATACTAGGGCACCTCCCCCAAGCTTGGCAGTTGCCAAGGGGAGTGCCCATACCCATGTGATTATGTCTCCTTCTTCGGGGGTGGTGATGTGATATTCTTGGCTATGATACCCCTTAGGATACGATTCTCCTCCTCGAGCTTATTGACTTGCCGCTTAAGATCCATTATTTCCTTACGGAGCTTACCCGTGACGGTTAAAGCTCCTTGCACCCATGGATGCTGCATAGCTGCGGGAGAACAAGTAACACTCTTCTTCATATTTTCATAAGAAATAAATCTAACATTGGAAGGGATAACCGAGTTTGGAATAGCCGAGCTCTATAGTTCCCCCATCGTGAATCCGGCCCGGTAGCGAGAAGTGACTTCTTGATCCTCCTCCATGGCATCTATCCTTTTCAAATCGGCCTCCATCTCTTCCTCCGTTGCTGGCCCAAAGTGGTCAGCATCACTGCTTGTTCCTAGTCCCGGTGTCGGATGAGACACCCGACTCTCCCCGACCGACTCTTGAGAAGACATCTTGCTCTAATCTGCGGCAGAAACAGCTCGAAACGAAAACAGAGGATATTTGCGTGATACGAGAGTCAAAACCTTCGGGAGAATATATAATAAATTTTTACCGACCGAAAGAAGTATCGTGCAAGAGAACAGAGTCCGGAGCGCACACGAGGTGCCCACGAGGCAGGGAGGCGCGCCCAGGGGGGTAGGGCGCGCCCTCCACCCTCATGGAGGCCTCGTGTCCTTCCCGGACTGCTTCTTATTTTCCTATTTTTCTAAATATTCCAAATCGGAGAAAAATTGCCATTAGAACTGTTTTGGAGTCGGTTTACTTACCGTACCACATACCTATTCCTTTTTGGAGCCTGAAACGTTCTGGAAAGTGTCCCTTATGTATTCCTCCGGGGTTACGGTTTGAATAATATTAGTTTCAACATTTATGGGATTACCTTAGATATAATGTTTGATTCTTTGACCGTTTACCACCTTCGGGTTTGTGCCTTCGAAATTGTTGATTTTTATGGCACCGGAACGATAGACCTCCTCGATAACGTAAGGGCCTTCCCATTTGGAGAGAAGTTTTCCTGCAAAAAATCTTAAACGAGAGTTGTATAGCAACACATAATCACCTACATTAAACTCACGCTTTTGTATCCTTTTGTCATGCCATCTTTTAACTTTTTCTTTAAACAATTTGGCATTCTCATAGGCTTGGGTTCTCCATTCATCAAGTGAGCTAATGTCAAATAACCTCTTCTCACCGGCAAGTTTGAAATCATAATTGAGCTCTTTAATGGCCCAATATGCCTTATGTTCTAGCTCGAGAGGTAAGTGACATGCTTTTCCATAAACCATTTTATACGGAGTCATACCCATAGGATTTTTATATGCAGTTCTATAGGCCCATAATGCATCATCTACTTTCTTGGACCAATTCTTTCTAGATCTATTAACAGTCTTTTGCAAAATTAATTTGAGCTCTCTATTACTCAATTCTACTTGACCACGAGACTGTGGGTGATAAGGAGATGCAATTCTATGATTAACATCATACTTAGCAAGCATTTTACGAAAAGCACCATGAATAAAATGTGAACCACCATCAGTCATTAAATATCTAGGGACTCCAAACCTCGGAAAAATTAACTTCTTTAAGCATCTTAATAGAGGTGTTATGATCAGCACTACTAGTTGGAATAGCTTCTACCCACTTAGTAACGTAATCAACAGCAACTAAAATATGTGTATACCCATTAGAGGAAGGAAAAGGTCCCATATAATCAAAGCCCCAAACGTCAAATGGTTCAATAACAAGTGAATAATTCATAGGCATTTCTTGACATCTACTAATGTTACCAGTTCTTTGACATTCATCACAAGATAAGACAAACTTACGGGCATCCTTGAAGAGAGTAGGCCAATAAAAACCGGATTGCAATACCTTATGTGCAGTTCTATCTCCAGTGTGGTGCCCTCCATAAGCCTCGAGTGACACTTGCGTAGGATCTGTTCCTGTTCATGCTCAGGTACACAACGTCTAATAACACCATCTACTCCTTCTTTATAAAGATGTGGGTCATCCCAGAAGTAATGTCTTAAATCATAGAAAAACTTTTTCTTTTGCTGGTATGTGAAACTAGGTGGTATAAATTTAGCAACAATGTAATTAGCATAATCAGCATTCCATGGAGCAGTACGAGAAGCATTTATGACATTTAATTGTTCATCACGAAAGCTATCATCAATAGGTAGTGGGTCATCAAGAACATTTTCTAACCTAGACAAGTTATCTGCAACGGGGTTCTCAGCTCCCTTTCTATCAATAATATGTAAATGAAATTCTTGTAGCAAGAGAACCCATCTAATAAGTCTAGGTTTAGCATCTTTCTTTTCCATAAGATATTTAATAGCAGCATGATCAGTGTGAATACTTACTTTGGAATCAACAATATAAGGTCTGAACTTATCACAAGCAAATACAACTGCTAAGAATTGTTTTTCAGTAGTGGCATAATTTCTCTGGGCATTGTCTAGAGTTTTACTAGCATATTGGATAACATTTAATTTCTTATCAACTCTTTGCCCTAGAACAGCACCTACAGCATAATCGCTAGCATCACACATAATTTCAAAAGGTAAATTCCAATCAGGTGGCTGAACAATAGGTGCAGAAATCAATGCTTTCTTAAGTATTTCGAATGCTTCCACACAATCATCATCAAATACAAAAGGTATATCTTTTTGTAATAGATTAGTCAGAGGCCGGGAAATTTTTGAGAAGTCCTTAATGAACCTCCTATAAAAACCGGCATAACCCTGGAAACATCTTATACCTTTGATGTCCTTGGGACACGGCATCTGTTCACATCAACTTTAGCTTTATCAACCTCAATACCTCTTTCCAAAATTTTATGCCCCAGGACAATGCCTTCATTAACCATAAAGTGGCATTTCTCCAAATTCAAGATGAGATTAGTTTCTTCACATCTCTGCAAAACTCGATCAAGGTTGCTCAAGCAATCATCAAAAGAGGATCCATAAATAGAGAAATCATCCATGAAAACCTCACAAATCTTCTCACAAAAGTCAGAGAATATAGCCATCATGCATCTTTGAAAGGTAGCAGGTGCATTACATTAACCAAAAGGCATACGTCTATAAGCAAAAGTACCAAAAGGGCAAGTAAAAGTGGTCTTTGCTTGATCATCAGCTGACACATGTATTTGAGAGAAACTAGAGTAACCATCTAGAAAGTAAAAATGTGTATGTTTGGATAATATTTCTAGCATTTGATCAATAAAAGGTAAGGGGTAATGATCCTTTTTAGTAGCCTTATTTAATTTGCGGAAATCAATTACCATCCTATAACCTGTACTAATTCTTTGCGGAATCAATTCATCTTTATCATTAGGAAGGACAGTAATACCTCCCATCTTAGGGACACAATGGACAGGACTTACCCACTGACTATCAGCAACGGGATAAATTATACCTGCCTCAAGGAGCTTCAGTATTTCCTTTCTTACCACTTCTTTCATCTTAGGATTCAGCCGTCGTTGGTGACCAATAACTGGTTTGGCATCTTTCTCCAATTTTATTTTGTGTTGACATAGAGTGGGACTAATGCCCTTAAGATCATCAATAGTATATCCAATAGCAGCACGGTGCTTCTTCAGAGTTTTCAATAATTTTTCTTCTTCATGCTCTGAAAGGTTAGCACTAATAATAACAGGATATATCTTCTTTTCATCAAGAAAGCATATTTAAGAGTATCAGGTAATGGTTTAAGCTCAAACACGGGATCACCCTTGGGTGGAGGAGGATCCCCTAGGATTTCAACAGGCAAGTTGTGTTTCAGAATAGGTCCCTATTTAAAGAATACTTCATCTATTTCCCTTCTTTCATTCATAAACATATCATTTTCATGGTCTAGCAAATATTGTTCTAAAGAATCACTAGGAGGTACGGCAATAGAAGCAAGACCAATAATTTCATCTTTACTAGGCAATTCCTCATCACGAGGTTGTCTACGAAATTTAGAGAAATTAAACTTATGAGACATATCATCCAAGCCAATAGTAACAACATCCTTTTTGCAGTCTATCTTAGCATTAACAGTATTCAAGAAGGGTCTACCAAATATAATGGGACAAAAGCTATCTTGTGGGGAACCAAGAACAAGAAAATCAGCAGGATATTTAGCTTTCCCACACAAGACCTCAACATCTCTAACAATCCCCATTGGTGAAATAGTATCTCTATTGGCAAGTTTAATGGTGACATCAATATCTTCTAACTTAGCGGGTGCAATATCATGCATAATTTCTTTGTATAAGGAAATAGGTATTGCACTAGCACTAGCACCCATATCACATAAGCCATGATAACAATGATCTCCTATTTTAACAGAAATAACAGGCATGCCTACCACAGGTCTATGCTTATCTTTAGCACTAGGTTTAGCTATTCTAGCAGTCTCTTCACAGAAGTAAATAACATGCCCATCAATATTATCAACCAAGAGATCTTTAACCATAGCAATATTAGGTTCAACTTTAACTTGCTCAGGAGGTGTATAAGTTCTAATATTGCTTTTACGAACCACAATTGATCGTTTGATCTTTTAGCCGTGTGCGGTGCCCCCCTCCACCATGGTCCACCTCGATAATACTGTAGCGGTGCTTAGGTGAAGCCCTGTGTTGGTAGAACATCATCATCGTCACCACGCCGTCGTGCTGACGAAACTCTCCCTCAACACTCGGCTAGATCGGAGTTCGAGGGACGTCATTGGGCTGAACGTGTGCTGAACTCGGAGGTGCCGCGCGTTCGGTACTTGATCGGTCGGATCGTGAAGACGTACGACTACATCAACCGCGTTGTGCTAACGCTTCCGCTTTCGGTCTACGAGGGTACGTGGACAACACTCTCCCCTCTTGTTGCTATGCATCACCATGATCTTGCGTGTGCGTAGGAAATATTTGAAATTACTACGTTCCCCAACATTTCCCTGGGACCCCGGACGTCGAGGTCCTTGATGGCCCTGACAAGTCCTTCGAGAAGCCCTTCGACAAGCAATTTGAACCCGTCCATGATAGGAAGAGGAAGAGAGGAGGCCTGATGGAGGAGGAGGTCAATGTCTTTTGCAGCATGACTGAGGCGGTGAAGGAGGTGGCAACAGCCATCAAGGAGTGCAAGCCCCTCGACGTTCACCCTGACCTGTATGGCGCTGTCATGACCCAAGGTGGCTTCAGCGACGAGGCTCTCATGGCAGCTCTCAACCACCTGCTTGACAACAAGGCCCAAGGTGTTGGGTTCGTTGCCATGGCAGACGCTCACAGGGTGCTGTGGCTCAGGAGCTGGCTGGGCAAGCACTACTACTAGAGTAGTGCTGCCTGTGAGCGTGCATTATCCCCGACGGCGATGGCGGTGGCGACGACGACGACGATGACGATGACGACATACATTTTGTGTAGCTAGGGCTGAAAAACTATTCGATGGTCTGTATATTTTGGTGAGGTGGTATATACTAACCCCTCACGATGATGGTGAACTTGCGGTGGTAGGACGACACCCTCTTTTGGATGTGGTGGTAGGATAACACTATGGTAGTGCTAGGTAGAACTTGATATGCTGTATGATCGTGCATGCTTTACTTCTTCTCTTCTGCTCCATTGTTGTTTGTGTGCTACTTTGTCTGCTCCATTGATTTGCTGCTTCAACTCTTGCTCTTGCATTGCTAGGGCAAGTGGCATGCCATGTTCATCGGTAAGGCTCCAGGGGTTTACAGTTCATGGGAAGAAGCCAGTGCACAAGTGGCGTCGTATAGCAACAGCAACAATAGAGGGTTCAAGACTACGCAGGCAGCAGAACAAGCTTACTCTAACTGGGTGCGAAAGCACAGAGGCAGCAGTGTTGACAGTGGCAAGGTTGGAGGTGTCAAAGTGGAAGGTGCTAAGGTGGATCGTCAGTTTGGGTTGAAGTTGAAGAACTTCATCATCTTCGCCCGGTTCATCGCCATTGCTATTTTGTGGCGTTGGTGTGCTAGGTTGATCATTGTGGGTAAGCTCACCTACTAGGGTACAAGGTAAGCACACCATGTACGCCGCATGCAACCGACGCCGTGTTCATGTGCCGCTTGGGCCAATGCAGGCAACCAAACTAAGTGCACTTGCGTATTACCTAATGCAGGGACCCTAAATGCAGGCAACCAAAAAACTTACAGATGGCGCATTAGGGCCTGTTTTTGCTCAACCAGGCTGGGTTGAGAAGTGTATGCGATGCAGAAACTGTTCACAACTTAAACCAAACACGCCCTTGACAAGTCAGCGCGTCCGTGATCGAGGAGTCCGGTTGCAGATGCTCTAACATATAGGCAAACAAATTTCATCGCAAAAGAAAATGGCAATCGCGGATGGAATCTGCCAGAAGAAACAAACGTTCATTTCTTGCAACCCAGGCATCCCGACGTCCACGTGGCACCAGCCAACACGTCGGCACGGTCCCCTACGCGAGTGAATAGAGAGATTCGCACATACTGGAGTCTGAGCTAGAATCACACGTGGTTAACATGGGTAGGCAGAACACAAGATACTGTCCCTGCTGGAGCATCATGTGGTACTCCTCCCGACCATGAAGCGTAGGCCACAGTGACACATCTGGCTCTCGCAGCGCAGCCGCTGTGGAGGACTCGAGATGCCCATACGGCCCGACGGAGTTAGCCATCTGATGATCCGCAATCGGTGTGGCTGATCCGACGATCTTTGAATGGAATAAGCAGTGGATACCGATAAAGCGATTCCAGGTTTGGGCATTATAGGAGTGGAAAGGATAGAGAGGATCACCGTTCCGATCTTAACCATCTATCCATCTGCTGTTCCGTGCTGTGCTTTCCTTTCTCTTCTTTCCATGCACCTCCCCTCCTATCACTTTTCCCCACTTCCAACACTCCCTCTCTGAGGCATCACAGGCAGGCAGGCAGGCAGGCAGGCCGGCCTCGGTCACAGCAGGTCAAGGAAGGAGAGTTGCAAGCCAAGCTCTACCCTACCTTCTCTCTCTGGCCTGCAAAAAGCTACCCGAGGGGCCAATATATACTGGGAAAGGAAGAAGCCAACAACACGAAAGAGAGGGAGAGGGAGAAGCAGTGCAGCGAAGGAAGAAGATGCCGAATTCAATTCTGATCCACCACCCACCATTCACTGGATCGAAAATGTTGCATCTGTACATGATCTCTCTCCTTATTCACTGCCTTAAATTACCCTCCTTTTGGAAACAAAAATTCCCTATCCCCCCTTCTTTACATCCAACAGATATATAAAAAGGGGAAATAAATTAAACCAGCCATGAAAAGAATCCTATTCCTAACTAAAAAAGAAGAGAATAAAAAAGAGGACTGCCATGCTACCAAGGGAGCTGGAAGGACCAACCTCTCACCACCCACCAAATCACAAAATGTACAGATGCCTACTAGTTCCGATCCTCGTGGCCGCGTTTCCAAAATCGAGCCACAGTCCACATTCTCCTGGTCGCGGCGAATTGCTTTGCAACCTCGTCTCCCTTCACTGCTGAATCGAGAGTTCAACAGTGATTACCCGGTCGACGAGCTGATTTTTACCTGATTCCAGCGGCTGATGATGCTTGTTGGCATTTTAAATATATGGAGTTCCTTTGACCATGCAGAAAATCTACCAAAACCACCATGGAATCAATCGTCGCAGGTGCTCGCTCTGGACTGGACTTCGTATGGAATTCCTGTTGCATGCATATCTTTGACCCCAATTCTTAGCCATCTTCCACAAAAATTCTGCCGATGAAATCCTGAAACCTCTTGGAATAGAGCTTCGGGTCCACCGCAGATATCGAATTGGGGTCAGTCTGCAACGACTTGTAAACATGCTCTAGCCTTTTGGTGATGTCATAGTCTTGGAGAATGTCGATTATCCCGAAATACAGAATCACGTCGTGCACTTCGCCGGTCTGGTTCGGGGCCAGGAATCCCCCACCACTGAGGAGAAACGGGTCGAACTCGCTTCTTCTGGATGCTTGCTCTGCTCGGGCTGGCATGTGCGCACCCAACCTAATCAATGGCTTCCTGAAATCAAGAAAAAGTAGGAATATGGCATTAGAGAACACAGATTAATGGAGTTAACAAATAAGCTGTGGAGCATTTGTTGCTCTTAAACAGGACAGGACAATCATCTCTAATGCAGCTGAGCAAACAGCTAGGACCCAACAATGCATATGTGTTAACAAAGTGGAGAGCAATGAAGATTTTGCAGTATGATGGCTGCTCAAAGTGTCAACTAAGATGGGCACTGAGCCAGGTACAGCTTGTATAAGGCGTGAGCCAAGTGTAGAACCCGTGACAAAGCACAAAAGCCATGCTTTTAGGCATGACAAAGCACAAGGATGGGCTAGTAAGGTAAACTAAACTAATTGCTTTCAGGTTGTTGAAGTTGCACTATCTGCTTCCATTTTCTAATATGAAATTGCAGTCTTGCAATTTTATCTTCAGCAAACAACAAATGTCTGAAAGGAATCTAAACACAAGGTACATAACGTTGAAAGGATGCAAAGAACTACTTCTGTTTCATGTGGTCATTTTGAGAAAAGTTGGTAGAATTACACTAACATTAACCCAGGCTTGTTTGGAATGCATGGATTCAAATGAGTTTTGCAAGAAAAAGATAGGAAACAGTTCAAAAGAAAACACGGCAACATACCGGCAGTCAGGTATCCTATCATAATCGTTATCTGAGAAGCACAGCTCTGGCATGCCACCACCACCAACTTGAAATGTCTCACACTTCATTGATAGCTCTGCTTAAGAATAATCGCTTAGGTTAGCACATATGGGCAATCTTTTAACTTTTCTGGGTAAAGAAGAAGGAACTTACTTGGAGAAGCCGTAAAAGTAGACAATCCCATCTTCGAGGCAGAGACATCATCACAAAAGTGAACTCCCACCAAGAAGCTGTAGTCCATAATACCTTCAGACTCCAAAAATTCGCAATCTCTCTGGAGTTGCCTGGAGAATAAATCCACACATCAAGTTAGTATTACCGATTGAGTTATTGGCTTGAAAGTAATTCCAACACCACAGATATCGTAAGGGATTGAACTTACTCATGGAGATCTCTATACCAAGACCGCCGCAACCGAAATACAAAGTTGAGGTCCAAGTCTTTAAGTGTAGTTGTCTCATCGATCTCTTCTTCAAATTTGTCTGCCGTTCGGCCATATGATGAACCTTTAAGATCAAAACGGCGATGAATCTGATAGTCCGAGCAGAACAAATTTCCCATGACAATAAAACGGACCTGGAGAGGTTGTGATTAATCAGTAACTAACATAAAAACATTTTCTGGCAAGGAATTGCAAATATTGCACACCTTCGGTCCATTGATAGGCTTTACACAGTGGACACCATAGAACCTTGTAATTAGAGAGTAATCATATCGACTAACATGTTGGTAGTAGCTAGACAACATCCGAATAAGCAACTGCGCAGGCAAATAGCAAGGTGATGAGATACCATTTAACAAACAAACCGTTTCTCTCAAAGTATTTCTACTTGGCAGCACATTTAGCTTTAAATTATATGCATCGAAACATAAGGACTAAGAAGACAATGCCAAAACAATGACGCACATTCGCAAGGCTTGAAACCCTATGTGAGAAACAAGATTTTCCAAATTTGATGCCATTTCCACGATGCAATTCAAACAATGTCAATCATTTCACAAGTGACAGAACCTCCAATCCAAATAAAAGGTTACCTACTTCATACAGGCTGTAAACAAGTGCAGTTCATAACGATGGCATGAGCAAGAAAATTACCTTGACTTCTGATTTTCTCACTGTTTTAATCATGAAACGGTCATCTTGGGTGAGGTAAAAGAAACTTCCGCTCTTCCCAGGCGAAGACAGCTCCCTCAGGGCATCATTTCCACAGATAGCGAGCATGTAATCCGCCGGATCAACAGCAAACAACTTCCTCAAATGTCTGCATAATCCAGTATCCCAGTCAGTAATACAGTAGCAAGAAAACACAGCAATCCAGAGAACATTGCTTAGAAGGAATCGCAAGCAAGCACCCGAACACCATCGGGCAGTAGTCCTTCCACCGGAAATCTGGGGAGGAATGTGGTGGCGTGACTTTTGACCCCTCAGGAGGGAACCGCGTCCAGAACTTCTCCCTAGGATCAAAATCTGCCAGTGCAAGCTCCCTCATGGGCACCGCCGCAGATTTCCCCACCGAATGCCTGAAAGATGCACACAATAAACACCCACAAATCCAGAAATTCGCTGAAATACAAGCCACATTGCCAGCATTTTAGCATGGCAACAACTAAATATCGAGGAATCACCTGATGCCCAATTGCAGCTGCAGCATGAGCTCGTAGTTCTTATGCCCCTTGGAGATGGTCTGCCCAGGTCGCTTCCCCTCAGGCGTGGTAGCGGCCGACGACGACCAGCACGGCCCTCCGTTGGCCCCTCGCCGGGCGCTGCGCTGCGTCCGCATGTACGTCGGCCCACCTCCAGCGGGCGCGGCCTCCCGGTAGAGCATGGAGGCCTCGAGCGCATCCACAATGTCGCAGGTGATGTCCCCTGCCTCGCCCTCCGATTCCCAGATGCAGATCCGCGGCACGGCCGCCGCCTTCTCCCCAATCCCCTCCACGGAGGACCTCTTCCGCGCCGCACCCCCGAGGCCAACCGGCGGGAAGAAGGTGCCGCTTATGGCCGGCAGGTCCACGCAGCTCCTCGGCCAGGAGCCGACGTAGCGGCTCCCGTCGGGCCAGGTGAAGACCCCGGTCCCCCTGGGCACGCCGTTCTCCCACACGCCGTCGTAGCGGCTGCCGTTGGCCCAGATCAGCACGCCGCGGCCCGAGATGACGCCGCCGCGCCACTCCCCGACGTACTGGTTGCCGGCGGCCCAGACGTAGCGGCCGTGGCCGTCCTGCATGTTGCGGCGCCACTGGCCCTCGTAGTAGTCCCCGTTGGCGTAGCTCTTGGCGCCGGCCCCGTGGCGGCGGTCGGCCGCCCAGGCGCCGCGGTAGGTGGCGCCGTCGGGCCCGACGAAGACGCCCTGCCCCTCGATCCGGCCCCCGCGGAACTCGCCCTCGAAGGTGGCGCCCGACGGCCAGGAGAAGCGGCCCTTCCCGGACGCCTTGCCGCGCCGCCACTCCCCCTCGTACATGCACCCGTCCGCCCACACGTACTTGCCCTTGCCGTGCGGCGCGCCGCCCGCGAACCCGCCGCGGTACACGTCCCCGTTCGGCAGCGCCTTCTCCACGAACGCCGCCTCGCCCCCCTCCCCCTCGCCCCCGCCTCCGCCGCCCGCGGAGGCGAGGACCATCGCCGGCGCCACCCGCCTCATCCGCACGCCGCCGGCATTGCAGATCGGGGCGGCTAGGGTTTGCGATTCGGGGCGGCCTCCCTCCCCTCCTAAAGCCTCTCTCCCTCCCCTTTTCGCCTCTGTTTTTTTCTGTGCGCTCTCGCTGGCGGTTTGATTTGGGCTAGCGGCGGTGGTGGTGGTGGCACTGGGCTGGCTGGCTAGTAGTAGTACTGTGGAAGGGGAAGGGGATGGGGATGGATGGAAGAGGAGTGAGGGGGACAGGCGCTTTTACCGTACTGCCCCCAACGGGAGGCCGCTCCTCGGCATACCGCATCTGGGGGCCGGGGGGAGTTTACGGAACTGCCCCTATCTGGGTCCGTGGGGCGGCACGAGCCGCCCGTGGTCCCGCCGGCCGGCCTTCGTCGTCGTCGACCTCTTCTGGGTCTGGGTCTGGGTCCGGTCGGTGGTGGGCTGGGTGGAACGCGCGCGGCCGTGCTGGTGCGGATGACGAGGGCCGGTGACGGGTCGGGTCCCGGGTCTGGGCGTTGGGGGTGGCGCGGGGCCCCTGAGGTGGTTGGGGCGAGCGGGTCACCGACATGTGGGGTCGGTCTACTACTGTGGCGTTTCTTTGTTTTTCACGAGCATGCCATTCACTGCTGACTTCCTTGGGCCAGCGTTGCTGCTGCCCGGTCGGGGCGACGACGAAGGAAAGGCACGTTTTGTTCGAGGCTGATTTGATTTTACCGCGGCCAGGTTTGGGCGACGTGCTGTTTGCCGTCACTGGCGTGGTCAGTAAAATCATTTAGAGCCACATTCTGTTTGGAGGAATATACATGGTTTATGTGTACGCCCTCCTGTTTTAAAATGACTTGCACATAAGGAAGTGGACATTTTCACTGTACTCTCTCCGTCCCGAATTACTTGTCCCAGAAATGAATATATTTCTGCAGAAAGTAGTTTGGGCGGAGGGTGTATTATATACGACATAAAGTTGATGTCTTTAGCTTTTTCTTCTTACTTGTTGTGGTTATAGTTTGCTATCATAAAAAGTACTTCCTTCGTTTCAAATTACTTGTCGCAGGAATGTATATATCTAAATGTATTTTAGTTTTAAATACATTTATTTTTATTTATTTTGATGACAAGTAATTTCGGACGGAAGGAGTATATCCTAATTGTGCAGTAACTATATAGTGCGGAGATCTGGATGAGAGAGTAAACTCAACCCGGAAAAAAAAAACTCAACCCTCAATTTCGTACGAGGTTCCTAGGACCGTTCACCATGGCAAATAATTGGACAAGCGCGTAGTCACAATCAGATGCCTATGGTGCTCAGTGTCAATGCTAACGGACTAATATGGTGGACAAAGTATTGCCACTTGTAGAAGAAGCGCCAATCAAACGAAAAGCGGGGCCTGACCTGCATGCTGAGGTCACGGAATTAGTTTGGTGGATTATATACTAATCACGGCTTTATATGGGGGTTATGAACAACGATTCGGTTGTATATGATTGATGAGGATTTGGTCAGATCTCTTCTTCTTTTAATACTATTTCCTCCATGCACGTCGTGGGAAATGCATTTGCATATTATAAGGATGGTCAAATTCGGATCAGCTTCAAGATACGTGCATCGATTTTGCAGGCCGCAAAGTTGCCCCGGACGGAAATGATCTTGGGTAGTGAATGGGCAAGATCAGATGAGATGCAGACCTCAAATGCAGTGAGATTCAGATCGGATGTATGCTGGCTCTCGGACGAACCATTGTACTAGTATTTGTAGCACTATACCTACTTGGAGAAAGAACGGATATTATTTGATCCGTCTGGCAAAAGGTTGGTTGAGCCGAGCGATCTGGGAATCGGATTGCATATGTCTCGTCGGACGTGCCCATCCATGCATAGCATATCCCCCATACCATGGGATCGTAACGCCTTTCTAGTTTAAGGCGAACAAGCAGCACACTTTCCTTTAAAGGAATCTTGCTAGGTTTTTGTATGTGCCCTGGTCCCATGCCGTTCGAATTTGACTTGATGAGACGACGAAAATGACACCAGGGTGGGTGCAGACCGAATTCTAAGTGCAGGCGTAATGCATCTGGACAGTTAGAGCAGCCGGACTTAGCAAATCTGGCCCTCAAACGCCGCGGGCACTGAGGGGGCACACCTCAAATGTTGCGCCGCATATCCACATACCGCAAAGTTCGATCCTCAAATCCATGCAATCCATGCATGCCGATCATACGGTACAAATTGTCTGAATGCCAAAATTCGAAACTAGCTTTATAGAAGGGCTTCGACGCGTTTGTCATGTTGATCTGCCGGACGTTATGAAAGCAAAGGAATGCTATGTTTTTTTTCAATCCGGTGCTATTTGCGATGAGTTCGCGACGGTGAATCTAATCTTCCAGGAGATACACCTCTGGAAGTTAGCGGGAGTGGTAGGAGTCCCAACGTTTTTGTGAGTAGTCCGTTTAGGGTAGGGGAGTGGTTGGGTGGGATCGTCGGTTTGTGACGATCTACCATACAAACTCTTGTGCATATATTTCTCTCTTCTATAAAGCTAAGGTACGCCTTTGGCGTACTCTCGAAAAAAAAGAAACAAAGCAAAGCAAATCATAGTTCAACAAACCGGATATGGCAAAATGAAATCAATGTCCCAGCATGACGGATGGCCTCGAATCACTGACTTGGCGCCTGCTCCGCCCGGAATGCGTCCTGCTCCAGGCGGAATGCGTCCTGCTCTGCCTTCATCCGGGCAGCCTCCTCGGCCTGCATCCGGGTCGCAGCCGCCCTCGCCACCTCGTACTTCTACGTGCGTTGATCTCCACCTTCTTGTCCACAAGCCACTTCTTCGCATGCTCATCATAGAGGGTCTCGTCCGCCAACATGATCCTCGCATCTTCCGCGTCCCATGCGAGTTGCAACCTTTTCTTCTCAAGCTCTATGTCGCCAAATGTTTAGGCCTTCTCGAGCTCCCGTTTGATCGCGCCTGTTGCTTCTCCAACTCGATCTTCTCCCTCTCAATTTCCAGCTTCTTCTCCGCCCTCTTCCGGTCCCACTCCATCCTTTCCTTTTGCGCATCCAACATGAGCTTGTATGTCTCCTCCTTCTTGTTCTCCCTCATCGAAAAAATTGAAGGAAATATGCCCTAGAGGCAATAATAAAGTTGTTATTTTATATTTCCTTATTCATGATAATGTTTATTATTCATGCTAGAATTGTATTAACCGGAAACCTGATACATGTGTGGATACATAGACAAAACATTGTGTCCCTAGTAAGCCTCTACTTGACTAGCTCGTTGATCAAAGATGGTTAAGTTTCCTAACCATGGACATGTGTTGTCATTTGATAATCGGGATCACATCATTATGAGAATGATGTGATGGACATGACTCATCCGTTAGCTTAGCATATTGATCGTTCAGTTTTATTTGCTACTGCTTTCTTCATGTCAAATACATGTTCCTCCGACTACGAGATTATGCAACTCCCGGACACCGGAGGAATACCTTGTGTGCTATCAAACGTCACAACGTAATTGGGTGATTATAAAGATGCTCTACATGTATCTTCGAAGGTGTCTGTTGGGTTGGCATAGATCGAGATTAGGATTTGTCACTCCGAGTATCAGAGAGGTATCTCTGGGCCCTCTCGGTAATGCACATCATATGAAGCCTTGCAAGCAAAGTGACTAATAAGTTAGTTTCGGGATGTTGTATTACGGAACGAGTAAAGAGACTTGCCGGTAACGAGATTGAACTAGGTATGAAGATACCGACGATCGAATCTCGGGCAAGTAGCATACCGATGACAAAGGGAACAACGAATGTTGTCATTACGGTTTGACCGATAAAGATCTTCGTAGAATATGTAGGAACCAATATGAGCATCCAGGTTCCGTTGTTGGTTATTGACCGGAGATATGTCCCGGTCATGTCTACATAGTTCTCGAACCCGTAGGGTCCACACGCTTAATGTTTGATGATGATTTGTATTATGAGTTATGTGTTTTTGGTGACCTAAGATTGTTCGAAGTCTCGGATGAGATCACGGACATGACGAGGAGTCTCGAAATGGTCGAGAGGTAAAGATTGATATATTGGACGATAGTATTCGGACACCGGAAGTGTTTCGGAATGTATCGGGTACATATCGGAGTACCGAGGGGGTTACCGGAACCCCCCGGGGGAAGATATGGGCCATAGGAGGGAGGCAAGGCAGCCCATAAGGGGGTGCCCCCCATGGGGAGTCCGAACTGGACTAGGGGAGGGGGCGCGGCCCCCCATTTCCTTCTCCTCCTCCCTCTCTATCGGATCACGGGTTCCGGCAAAACCCTTAAGGTTCGAACACTAGGGTGCGCACGAAGATCTCTCCTCCTCCTAGCTCACACGCTCCACAATCTCACGGCCTAGCTCCACGAACCCAAAGAACAAAGGGACACAAGATTTATACTGGTTCGGGCCACCGATGTGGTGTAATACCCTACTCCAGTGTGGTGTGGTGGATTGCCTCTTGGGCTGAGGATGAACAGTTACAAGGGAAGAACAACCACCTGAGGAGAGGTGTTCTTGTGCTTGGTGAGCTGGTGTGGTGTCTCTCCGGCCAGTCTAGATCTGATCCCAGATGAGTTGCCTCCTACGATGGTGGCTAGTCCTATTTATAGAGGCCTTGGTCCTCTTCCCAAATATTGATCGGGAAGGGATGCCACAACGGCCAAGTTTGAAGGGGGACAACTAGTACAAGCTATCCTGACAAAAGTAGTCTTCGCCTGCCAAAGGCTCTGGTGGTGACGCCGTCTTGGGCTCCACGGTGACCTCCGTCCTGCTGGTCTTGGTCTTGTTGCACCGATATGGAAACCTTTGCGTGATGCCTCGGGGCTCCTCACCTGCGGTTGCCTCTTTAGCACCAAAGAGGAAACGAGGACACTGCGTGCGCTGGCGCCCGCCTGGTCATGGTCATCATGGCTTGTCTCACAGGGACCTCGCGAGGTGCCCCTTGCCTTGATCTCTCCGCTCCTCGCGAGCTAGCTTGGTGGGGCCACCCCTGAGGAGGTCTTGTGTCGTCCGCCTCACGAGGCTTGGGCCCTCGCGAGGGTCGTGAGTGCTTGCTGGTGAAGATGGGCCGTACAGGGCCACTGGTGGAGCCACGCCGTGGGCCGCAGGCAGGCAAGTCTGGGGACCCCCGTTCCCAGAACGCCGACAGTAGCCCCCGGGCCCAAGGCGCGCTCGGACTTGGCTTCAAGGCGAAGCCAAAGGGCAAGTGCGAAGCGCCGCGGGCCCCAACAGCCTGCAGGCCCGCTTGAGGCGTGATGATTGATTGGACGTGGGCGTCTCCGCTTCCCCATGCTGCCTCGGCAACTGCCCGACTTGACGAGTCTCTGCTGCATGCAAAAAAGGGTTATAATTACCTGCGATCATGGAGGTCGACGGTTGGCCTCCTCCAGGCTATAAATGAGGAGGGGGCGGAGCCCCTGTCGCCCATCTCTTCCCGTTCCGCTCGCCCCTTCTTCCTTGCTTCATTGCTAGCAGCGACACCCATGGCGCCCATGAAGAGGTTCTCGGCCGCAAAGAAGGGGAAAGCCCGCCAGGTGGGGCCCCGCTCACCGCCGCCCAAGAGGGGCGCGGCCGCCCTCGCGGCCGCGGCGGCGCCTCTTCGCCTGGTGGGAGTCGCCCATGTTGTGGCAGCCTCGTCGATGAAGGGAGGCGCGCCATGGTCGCGCGGCCTCCCTGGCCACGTTTCCACTAGACGGAAGTGCTACCGGAGTTCGTCGTGTGGTCGGAGAAAACGGGCAGCACCTAGCTTCAGCTCCCACGCTTCCTCGCCGGCGAGCTGCCGGCCACGAGTTCAGGCGGGCTCTGGTTGCAGGCTGACGGCTGCAGCAGCAAGGCTTCGTGGGTCGCGGTGGAGGTCTCCGTCGCAGGCAATGCAGCCCTGGCCCGCGGCTGGCAGACATTTGCCCACGCGCGTGGCCTGGGCAGGTGGTGCACCCTCCACTTCAAGTACTATGGCAACGCGACCCTCTAGGTGAGGGTATTCGGAGAAGACGACCGTCGCGTCGGGTGCTGCCCCGAGGACAACGATAGCGGCGAGGTGCTCGGCCTTGGCGACGGTCGTGACGAGGGTGAGGATGGTCTTGCCCTCGGTGCTGGCCGCTGCTCGTCCAGCTACGGCGATTCTTCCTCTGGCGACAGCTCCAGCAGCGGCTGCTACGACCAGCCGCCAGGTCGCCGCGCCCGCTTCGAGGGCGGCAGTGGGTCGTCTCGTCGCCGCGCCCCAATGAAGTGCGAGGAGGGGTCTGGCTAAGCTCAGGAGAGCGCCATGGGCCCATCCTCGTGAACTGCCGCGGGAGCGCGCGCAACTTTTGTTTCGTTCTTCCTTTTCTTCCTGCATTAAGACAGAGACAAGTATGGCGGCTCCGCAGGGGCGTGCAACGAACCATGATTTCCAAGTTGCTATGCTATGTTTATCGTTCCTGTGTCATGTTGCAGCATCAACGTTTTATGTAGGCGCGTAGGAATAACTTAGCTTGATGCGTTCGAAGTAGTAGTTTCTGCCTCGTGAGGCACGCATTTCCCAGTACCTGGCGAGGCCTCCATGGCTTGGGGCGTCTGGGGACTGCAAAAATTCATTAGGAAACTCTTATTCTCCGAGCCCTTCTGAATCCTGGTCGCAGGCGCAACCGGCCATGACCCAGCGCTTCGCATCGCGGTACCCGAGGGGCACGGATTGAGAGAGGTGCACCAGTTTGCGAGCTCGAGTGAGGGTGCCTTGCGAAGAACAGGAAAAATGCTCACGAGGGCACCTGTCCAGCCCCCTCGCGAGGCATGCGAGGGAGAGTACGGGCCAAAACGAGGAACCGAGGGCAGAAAAAGGAGGCAAAAGGTGATGGAACCAAGCCGGCAAGGAACACCAGAAAGCAAATTTTCATTAAAGAGGGGCAAGCCAACTGCGGAAAGCAAATGAAAAGCCACGTCCGGCACCTAGTCTAGTCTTCTTGTCTTCTCACCAGCACGGAGCTAAGTGCTGCCACTAGGACGTGGGAGGGAGCCCCCGAGGCCCGAGGGCGGCACTCCTGAGATTCCGGGGCGTGTACAGCCCCACTCATTATTACGTGAGAGTGTCACGAGTGTAGACCTTCATAGGTACTGGGCCTTGCTTCATGGGTAGAACTTCCGAAGGTGCTGGATGTTCCAGGCGTTCTGGATGGGGATCCCGTCCTACGTCTCCAGGTGCGTGGCGCCAGGCCTGGAGACGTGGGTGACCCAAAACGGGCCCTCCCACATGGGTGAGAGCTTGTGCAGCCCTTCCCTGGAGAGCACCCGCCTCAGGACGAGATCACCCAGCTCGAGCATCCTGGAGCGGACGCTGCGGCAGTGCTACCGCCGCAGCGCCTGCTGGTACCTTGCTGCTCGGAGCAAGGCTTCACGGCGGTGTTCCTCCCCCAGCACGAGGTACATCCCCTGCATGGCATCCTGCTGCGTTTCATCAAACGCCAGGACCCGCGCGGAGCGATGCCTGGCCTCGTGTGGGAGAACCGCTTCTGCTCCATAGACGAGGAAGAATGGGGTCTCGCCTGTCGGCTTGGCGGCGGTGGTGCGGATGGACCATAGCATGGACTGGAGCTCGTCATGACAGCCCCTGCCGCAGGCCTCGAGCTTCTTCTTGAAGGTCCTGGTCTTGAGACCCCTCAGGACTTCCGCGTTGGCGCGTTCGGCTTGGCCATTGCTCCTGGGGTGCGCCACAGAAGCGTAGCAGATCTGCGTTCCAAGGTTAGCACAATATGTCTTGAAGAGATTGCTAGTGAACTGTGAGCCGTTGTCGGTGATGATGCGGTTAGGGACCCCAAAGCGGCTTACGAGGCCCTTGATGAATTTAACTGCTGACCCGGCTGGGATGGTGCGGACGGCTTCCACTTCCGCCCATTTGGTGAATTTGTCGATGGCGACGTAGAGGTAGCGGTATCCTCCAGGCGCTCGAGGGAATGGGCCCAGGATATCTAGCCCCCAAACCGCGAATGTCCATGAAAGCAGGATAGTTTGGAGGCCCTGAGCTGGCTGGTGGATCTGCTTGGCGTGGAATTGGCAGGCCTCGCAGGATTTCACCAGCTCGGCCGCGTCGTTGAGTGTCGTGGGTCAGTAGAACCCGCTGCGGAAAGCCTTGCCAACCTGGGTGCGTGACGACGAGTGATGCCCGCAGTCTCTGCCATGTATGTCAACCAGCAACTCATTCCCCTGCTCCCTGGAGATGCATCATAGAGAAACATCATTTGGCCGCTTTCTGTATAGCTCACCGTCCCGAATGCAGTACGCCGTAGCCTGCCGGGCCACACGCTCCGCGTCCTCTTCCTTCTCCAGCAACGTGCCTTGCGTCAGGTATGCCTTGAACTCATCGGTCTAGCACCCCTCCTGAGGCTCGAGGGCCAGGATCAGGCGCGCTCCCGAGGTCGGGCCGCAGGCGGGGGCTCCCGAGGCCAGTGGCTGGGGGAGTTCCTCCTGAGGGGGCGCCGGTTCCGCAGGCGGAGGCACTGCCGAACGCTTGAAGAGTCGTTCCTCAAAGACGCCGGGCTCTTGGGGCAGGCGCCTGGACGCCCTCTTTGCAATGTAGTCGGCCTCTTTGTTGGTGTCACGAGACACATGCTGTAGCTCCAGGCCCAGGCGTACCTCCGCGAGGTATGCCTCCATGTGCTCATCCTTCGGCTCGTACACCTTGTTGGAGAAGTTGACGAGGAGCTGTGAGTCTCCCCTGATGGTGAGGCGTTTCACCCCCAGGGCCACCGCAGCCTTAAGGCCGGCGATGAGGCCCTCGTATTCTGCGATGTTGTTGGAGACCTTCTCGCCCCGCTGGAAGCAGAGCTGCACGGCGTAGTAAAGCTTGTCCTGAGTGGGCGAGATGAGCACAGCTGATACGTCTCCAACGTATCTATAATTTTTTATTGTTCCATGCTATATTATATTCTATTTTGGACATTATTGGGCTTTATTATACACTTTTATATTATTTTTGGGACTAACCTATTAACTGGAGGCCCAGCCCAGAATTGCTGTTTTTTTTGCCTATTTCAGAGTTTCGCAGAAAAAGAATATCAAACGGAGTCCAAACGGAATGAAACCTTCGAGAACGTGATTTTCAGAATGAACGTGATCCAGAGGACTTGGACCCTACATCAAGACATCAACCAGGATGTCACGAGGTAGGGGGCGCGCCTACCCCCTGGGTGCGCCCTCCACCCTCGTGGGCCCCCTGTTGCTCCACCGACGCACTCCTTCCTCCTATATATACCTACGTACCCCCAAACTACCAGATACGGAGCCAAAAACCTAATTCCACCGCCGCAACCTTCTGTACCCGTGAGATCCCATCTTGGGGCCTGTTCCGGAGCTCCGCCGGAGGGGGCATCGATCACGGAGGGCTTCTACATCAACACCATGGCCTCTCCGATGATGTGTGAGTAGTTTACCTCAGACCTTCGGGTCCATAGTTATTAGCTAGATGGCTTCTTCTCTCTTTTTGGATCTCAATACAATGTTCTCCCCCTCTCTTGTGGAGATCTATTCGATGTAATCTTCTTTTGCGGTGTGTTTGTCGAGACCGATGAATTGTGGGTTTATGATCAAGTTTATCTATGAACAATATTTGAATCTTCTCTGAATTCTTTTATGTATGATTGGTTATCTTTGCAAGTCTCTTCGAATTATCAGTTTGGTTTGGCCTACTAGATTGATCTTTCTTGCAATGGGAGAAGTGCTTAGCTTTGGGTTCAATCTTGCGGTGTCCTTTCCCAGTGACAGTAGGGGCAGCATGGCACGTATTGTATTGTTGCCATCGAGGATAACAAGATGGGGTTTATATCATATTGCATGAGTTTATCCCTCTACATCATGTCATCTTGCTTAAAGCGTTACTCTATTCTTATGAACTTAATACTCTAGATGCATGCTGGATAGCGGTCGATGTGTGGAGTAATAGTAGTAGGTGCAGGCAGGAGTCGGTCTACTTGTCTCGGACGTGATGCCTATATACATGATCATACCTAGATATTCTCATAACTATGCTCAATTCTATCAATTGCTCAACAGTAATTTGTTCACCCACCGTAAATACTTATGCTCTTGAGAGAAGCCACTAGTGAAACCTATGGCCCCCGGGTCTATTTTCCATCATATTAATCTCCCATCAACAAGCTATTTCCGTTGCCTTTTATTTTGTTTTCTTTGCTTTGTATCTTTATCATAAAAATACCAAAAATATTATCTTATCATATCTATCAGATCTCACTCTCGTAAGTGACCGTGAAGGGATTGACAACCCCTTATCGCCTTGGTTGCGAGGATTTATTTGTTTATGCAGGTGCGAGGGACTCGTGCGTGGCCTCCTACTTGATTGATACCTTGGTTCTCAAAAACTGAGGGAAATACTTACGCTACTTTGCTGCATCACCCTTTCCTCTTCAAGGGAAAACCAACGCAGTGCTCAAGAGGTAGCAAGAAGGATTTCTGGCGCCGTTGCCGGGGAGTCTACGTAAAAGTCAACATACCAAGTACCCATCACAAACCCTTATCTCCCGCATTACATTATTTGCCATTTGCCTCTCGTTTTCCTCTCCCCCACTTCTCCCTTGCCGTTTTATTCGCCCTCTCTCTTTTCCATTCGCCTTTCTCCGCTTGCCCCTTGTTTGCTCGTGTGTTGGATTGCTTGCTTGTCACGATGGATCTGCCTAAATTTGGTGATCTTCACCTTAAAAGCTTGGAAGAAATCGAAGGCAATGTGAGGAGTTTTATGGTCTTACAATTTGAGCATAATAATTTCTTTAGAAACGAGCTTAAGGAACAAAAAAGCTTTATGAGTTATATGAATAAAGAGCTCGATGATATGTCTAAAGAATTTGATGGTTTGAGATCCCAAATTGCTCATCTTGAGAAGTTAATAGCTGAAATATCGGATAAGCAGGCCACCTTAGTTAATAAGATGGCCGCTAAGCCGGAAAACTTTGAAAATAAAAATGAAGATCTAAAAGTTATTGATGTGTCCCCTATTAAATCTTTGTTTTGCAATATGAGTCTTGATAATGATGGGACTAAATATGATCCACCTTTACCTAGAAGGCGTTCCAAAAATTCAGAGTTTTTAGATCTTGATGCTAAAATTGATAAAAGTGGGATTGAAGAGATCAAAACATTAGATAATAATGAACCCACTATTTTGGATTTCAAGGAATTTAATTATGATAATTGCTCTTTGATAGATTGTATTTCCTTGTTGCAATCCGTGCTAAATTCTCCTCATGCTTATAGTCAAAATAAAGCCTTTACCAAACATATCGTTGATGCTTTGATGCAATCTTATGAAGAAAAACTTGAGTTGGAAGTTTCTATCCCTAGAAAACTTTATGATGAATGGGAACCTACTATTAAAATTAAAATTAAAGATCATGAATGCTATGCTTTGTGTGATTTGGGTGTTAGTGTTTCCAAAACTTTGTGCGATTTTGCTAGGTTTCCGTGATTTTGATGATTGCTCTCTAAACTTGCACCTTGCGGATTCCACTATTAAGAAACCTATGGGAAGAATTAATGATGTTCTTATTGTTGCAAATAGGAACTATGTGCCCGTAGACTTTATTGTTCTTGACATAGATTGCAATCCTTCATGTCCTATTATTCTTGGTAGACCTTTCCTTAGAACGATTGGTGCAATTATTGATATGAAGGAAGGGAATATTAGATTCCAATTTACATTAAAGAAAGGCATGGACACTTCCCTAGAAAGAAAAATAAAATTACCTTATGAATCTATTATGAGAGCCACTTATGGATTGCCTTCCAAAGATGGCAATACCTAGATCTATCCTTGCTATTATGCCTAGCTAGGGGCGTTAAACAATAGCGCTTGTTGGGAGGCAACCCAATTTTATTTTTAGTTTTTTGCTTTTTGCTTCTGTTTTGGAATAAATATTTGCTCTAGCCTCTGGTTAGATGTGTTTTATGTTTTAATTAGTGTTCGTGCCAAGTTAAACCTATAGGATCTTCTTGGATGATAGTTATTTGATCTTGCTGTAAATTCCAGAAACTTTCTGTTCACGAAAATAATTGTTAAAAATCACCAGAACGTGATAAAATATTGATTCCAATTGCTGCTGATCAATAAACAAATTGTCTAGTTCGTCCTATTTTGGCTGAATTTTTGGAGTTCCAGAAGTTTGCGTTAGTTACAGATTACGACAGACTGTTCTGTTTTTGAGAGATTCTGTTTTTCGTGTGTTGTTTGCTTATTTTGATGAATCTATGGCTAGTAAAATAGTTTATAAACCATAGAGAAGTTGGAATACAGTAGGTTTAACACCAATATAAATAAAGAATGAGTTCATTACAGTACCTTGAAGTGGTCTTTTGTTTTCTTTCGCTAACGGAGCTCATGAGATTTTTTGCTGAGTTTTGTGTTGTGAAGTTTTCAAGTTTTGGGTAAAAGATTTGATGGATTATGGAACAAGGAGTGGCAAGAGCCTAAGCTTGGGGATGCCCATGGCACCCCAAGATAATCTAAGGACACCTAAAAGCCAAAGCTTGGGGATGCCCCGGAAGGCATCCCCTCTTTCGTCTACTTCCATCAGTAACTTTACTTGGAGCTATATTTTTATTCACCACATGATATGTGTTTTGCTTGGAGCGTCTTGTATGATTTGAGTATTTATTTGTTATTTTACCACAATCATCCTTGCTGTACACACCTTTTGAGAGAGACACACATGATTCGGAAATTATTAGAATACTCTATGTGCTTCACTTATATCTTTTGAGTTATATAGTTTTTGCTCTAGTGCTTCACTTATATCTTTTAGAGCACGGTGGTGGATTTGTTTTATAGAAACTATTATTCTCTCATGATTCACTTATATTATTTTGAGAGTTTTAAACAGCATGGTAATTTGCTTAAATTGGGAAGTTAATCCTAATATGATAGGCATTCGAGATTAGTAAGAAAATTCTTATGAGTGTGTTGAATACTATGAGAAGTTTGATGCTTGATAATTGTTTTGAGATATGAAGATGGTGATATTAGAGTCATGCTACTTGAGTAGTTTTGAATTTGAGAAATACTTGTGTTAAAGTTTGTGATTCCCGTAGCATGCACGTATGGTGAACCGTTATGTGATGAAGTCGGAGATGATTTATTTATTGATTGTCTTCCTTATGAGTGGCGGTCGGGGACGAGCGATGGTCTTTTCCTACCAATCTATACCCCTAGGAGCATGCGCGTAATACTTTGCTTTGATAACTTGTAGATTTTTGCAATAATTATATGAGTTCTTTATGACTAATGTTGAGTCCATGGATTATACACACTTTTCTTCCTTCCACCATTGCTAGCCTCTCTAATACCGCGCACTTTTCGCCGGTATCATACACCCACCATATACCTTCCTCAAAACAGCCACCATACCTACCTATCATGGCATTTCCATAGCCATTCCGAGATATATTGCCATGCAACTTACCACCGTTCCGTTTATTATGACATGCTCCATCATTGTCATATTGCTTCGCATGATCATGTAGTTGACATTGTATTTGTGGCAAAGCCACCATTCATAATTCTTTCATACATGTAACTCTTGATTAATTGCATATCCCGGTACATCGCCGGAGGCATTCACATAGAGTCATATTTTGTTCTAAGTATTGAGTTGTAATTTTTGAGTTGTAAGTAAATAAAAGTGTGATGATCATCATTTTTAGAGCATTGTCCCAAGTGAGGAAAGGATGATGGAGACTATGATCCCCCACAAGTCGGGATGAGACTCTGGACTAAAAAAAAAGAGGCCATAAAAAAAGGCCCAAATAAAAAATGAAAGAGAGAAAAAGAGAGAAGGGGCAATGCTACTATCCTTTTACCACACTTGTGCTTCAAAGTAGCACCATGATCTTCATGATAAAGAATCCTATGATATCACTTTCATATACTAGTGGGAATTTTTCATTATAGAACTTGGCTTGTATATTCCAATGATGGGCTTCCTCAAAATGCCCTAGGTCTTCGTGAGCAAGCAAGTTGGATGCACACCCACTTAGTTTCTTTTGTTGAGCTTTCATATACTTATAGCTCTAGTGCATCTGTTGCACGGCAATCCCTACTCACTCACATTGATATCTATTGATGGGCATTTCCATAGCCCGTTGATACGCCTAGTTGATGTGAGACTATCTTCTCCTTTTTGTCTTCTCCACAACCACCATTCTATTCCACATATAATGCTATGTCCATGGCTCACGCTCATGTATTGCGTGAAGATTGAAAAAGTTTGAGAACGTCAAAAGTATGAAACAATTGCTTGGCTTGTCATCGGGGTTGTGCATGATTTAAATATTTTGTGTGGTGAAGATAGAGCATAGCCAGACTATATGATTTTGTAGGGATAACTTTGTTTGGCCATGTTATTTTGAGAAGACATAATTGCTTAGTTAGTATGCTTGAAGTATTATTAATTTTATGTCAATATTAAACTTTTGTCTTGAATCTTTCGGATCTGAATATTCATACCACAATTAAGAAGAATTACATTGAAATTATGCCAAGTAGCATTCCACATCAAAAATTCTGTTTTTATCATTTACCTACTCGAGGACGAGCAGGAATTAAGCTTGGGGATGCTTGATACGTCTCCAACGTATCTATAATTTTTGATTGTTCCATGCTATATTATATTCTGTTTTGGACATTATTGGTCTTTATTATACACTTTCATATTATTTTTGGGACTAACCTATTAACCGGAGGCCCAGCCCAGAATTGCTGTTTTTGTGCCTATTTCAGAGTTTCGCAGAAAAAGAATATCAAACGGAGTCCAAACGGAATGAAACCTTCGGGAATGTGATTTTCGGAACAAACGTGATCCAGAGGACTTGGACCCTACGTCAAGACATCAACCAGGAGGGCACGAGGTAGGGGGCGCGCCCTCCACCCTCGTGGGCCCCCTGTTGCTCCACCGACATACTCCTTCCTCCTATATATACCTACGTACCCCCAAACTACCAGATACGGAGCCAAAAACCTAATTCCACCGCCGCAGCCTTCTGTACCCGTGAGATCCCATCTTGGGGCCTGTTCCGGAGCTCCACCGGAGGGGGCATCGATCACGGAGGGCTTCTACGTCAACACCATAGCCTCTCCAATGATGTGTGAGTAGTTTACCTCAGACCTTTGGGTCCATAGTTATTAGCTAGATGGCTTCTTCTCTCTTTTTGGATCTCAATACAATGTTCTCCCCCTCTCTTGTGGAGATCTATTCGATGTAATCTTCTTTTGGGTTTATGATCAAGTTTATCTATGAACAATATTTGAATCTTCTCTGAATTCTTTTATGTATGGTTGGTTATCTTTGCAAGTCTCTTCGAATTATCAGTTTGGTTTGGCCTACTAGATTGATCTTTCTTGCAATGGGAGAAGTGCTTAGCTTTGGGTTCAATCTTGTGGTGTCCTTTCCCAGTGACAGTAGGGGCAGCAAGGCACGTATTGTATTGTTGCCATCGAGGATAACAAGATGGGGTTTATATCATATTGCATGAGTTTATCCCTCTACATCATGTCATCTTGCTTAAAGCGTTACTCTGTTCTTATGAACTTTATACTCTAGATGCATGCTGGATAGCGGTCGATGTGTGGAGTAACAGTAGTAGATGCAGGCAGGAGTTGGTCTACTTGTCTCGGACGGGATGCCTATATACATGATCATACCTAGATATTCTCATAACTATGCTCAATTCTGTCAATTGCTCAACAGTAATTTGTTCACCCACCGTAAATACTTATGCTCTTGAGAGAAGCCACTGGTGAAACCTATGGCCCCCGGGTCTATTTTCCATCATATTAATCTCCCATCAACAAGCTATTTCCTTGCCTTTTATTTTGTTTCCTTTACTTTGCATCTTTATCATAAAAATACCAAAAATATTATCTTATCATATCTATCATATCTCACTCTCGTAAGTGACCGTGAAGGGATTGACAACCCCTTATCGCGTTGGTTGCGAGGATTTATTTGTTCGTGTAGGTGCGAGGGACTCGTGCGTTGCCTCCTACTGGATTGATATCTTGGTTCTCAAAAACTGAGGGGAATACTTACGCTACTTTTCTGCATCACCCTTTCCTCTTCAAGGGAAAACCAACACAGTGCTCAAGAGGTAGCAACAGCTCCAGTCCTGGCGTGCAAACGCACCGTCGAAGTACATGACCCAGCCATCTGGCGCTTCACTCCCTGGCGAGAGGGATCGGTTCTCGCCCGCTTCGAGTTCTGGGGTGTCGGTCCATTCTGCCACGAAGTCGGCGAGTGCAGCCCCCTTGATGACCCTGGCTGTGCTGAACTCCAAATCAAATGCTTGCAGCTCGATGTTCCATTCGGCAACTCTTCCCGCAGCATTGGGGCTTCATAGCACTCTCTCCAGCGGGTTGGCTGAGACGACCTTTATGGGGTGACCCTGGAAGTAGTGGCGCAACTTACGCGAGGCCACCAGGAGCGCAAGCAAGAGTTTCTGAGGCATGGGGTATCGTGCTCTCGTATCCCGTAGCACTGTGCTGACGAAGTACACCGGGTGCTCGATAAGGGCGGGAGAGCTGACGGAGTCTTCGGCTCCCGGGGGCTGAGGTGTTTCTTGTGGATCTCCGGCTTCAGGGGCTTGATGACTCGCTGGGGCTGCCGCTGCCTCAGGAGCATCACCTTGGTGTTGCGCTGCCTCGTCCGGCTTGGTGGTTCCACTTGGCAGGCCCTCGACCTGGCGCTCTTCTCCGAGGGCCACCAGCGCCGCGCTGGCGGAGTGGGGTGTGCTACCTCTTGAGCATGCGTTGGTTTTCCCTTGAAGAGGAAAGGGTGATGCAGCAAAGTAGCGTAAGTATTTCCCTCAGCTTTTGAGAATCAAGGTATCAATCCAGTAGGAGGTTACACACAAGTCGCCTAGTACCTACACAAACAAATAAGAACCTTGCAACCAACGCGATAAAGGGGTTGTCAATCTCTTCACGCCCACTTGCAAAAGTGAGATCTGATAGAGATAATAAGATAAATATTTTTGGTAGTTTTGTTGTATAGATAAAAAAGTAAAGATTGCAAAATAGTAAACGAGATGCGATATAAATAAAAGTGATATAATATGATAGAAAAGAGACCCGGGGGCCATGGGTTTCACTAGTGGCTTCTCTCAAGATAGCATCTCTTATGGTGGGTGAACAAATTACTGTCGAGCAATTGATAGAAAAGCGCATAGTTATGAGAATATCTAGGCATGATCATGTATATAGGCATCACGTCCGTGTCAACTAGATCGAAATGATTCTGCATCTACTACTATTACTCCACACATCGACCGCTATCCAGCATCCATCTAGAGTATTAAGTTCATAAGAACGGAGTAACGCATTAAGCAAGATGACATGATGTAGAGGGATAAACTCAAGCAATATGATATAAACCCCATCTTTTTATCCTCGATGGCAACAATACAATACGTGCCCTGCTGCCCCTGCTGTCACTGGGAAAGGACACCGCAAGATTGAACCCAAAGCTAAGCACTTCTCCCATTGCAAGAAAGATCAATCTAGTAGACCAAACCAAACTGATAATTCGAAGAGACTTGCAAAGATATCAAATCATACATAAAAGAATTCAGAGGAGAATCAAATATTGTTCATAGATAATCTTGATCATAAACCCACAATTCATCGGATCTCGACAAACACACCACAAAAATTATTACATCTCCAAGAAGATCGAGGAGAACTTGGTATTGAGAATCAAAGAGGGAGAAGCCATCTAGCTAATAACTATGGACCCGAAGGTCTGTGGTAAACTACTCACACATCATCAGAGAGGCTATGGTGTTGATGTAGAAGCCCTCCGTGATCGATTCCCCCTCCGGCGGAGCACCAGAAAAGGCCCCAAGATGGGATCTCACGGGTACAGAAGGTTGCGCCAGTGGAAATAGGGTTTCGTGGTGCTCTCGGATGTTTTGGGGGTATATGAGTATATATAGGCAAAAGAAGTCGGTTGGGGGAGCCGGGGCCCACGAGGGTGGGGGCGCGCCTCCCTACCTCGTGGCCGCCTCGTTGCTTCCTTGACGTCCACTCCAAGTCTCCTGGATTGCTTTTGTTCCAAAAATAACTCTCCCGAAGGTTTCATTCCGTTTGGACTCCGTTTGATATTCCTTTTCTACGAAACACTGAAATACGCAAACACAGTAATTTGCACTGGACCTCCGGTTAGTAGGTTAGTCCCAAAAATAATATAAAAGTGTATAATAAAGCCCATTAAACATCCAAAACAGATAATATAATAGCTTGGAACAATCAAAAATTATAGATACGTTGGAGACGTATCAAGCATCCCCAAGCTTAATTCCTGCTCGTCCTCGAGTAGGTAAATGATAAAAACAGAATTTTTGATGTGGAATGCTACCTAACATAATTCTCAATGTAATTTTCTTTATTGTGGCATGAATGTTCAGATCCGAAATATTCAAAACAAAAGTTTAGTATTGACATAAAAATAATAATACTTCAAGCATACTAATAAAGCAATCATGTCTTCTCAAAATAACATGGCCAAAGAAAGTTATCCCTACAAAATCATATAGTCTGGCTATGCTCTATCTTCATCACACAAAATATTTAAATCATGCACAACCCCGGTTTTAGCCAAGCAATTGTTTCATACTTTAATTTTTTCAAACTTTTTCAACTTTCACGCAATACATGAGCGTGAGCCATGGACATAGCACTATATGTGGAATGGAATATGGTGGTTGTGGAGAAGACAAAAAGGAGGAAGATAGTCTCACATCAACTAGGCGTATCAATGGGCTATGGAGATGCCCATCAATAGATATCAATGTGAGTGAGTAGGGATTGCCATGCAACGGATGCACTAGAGATATAAGTGTATGAAAGCTCAACAAAACAAACTAAGTGGGTGTGCATCCAACTTGCTTGCTCACGAAGACCTAGGGCAATTTGAGGAAGCCCGTCATTGGAATATACAAGCCAAGTTCTATAATGAAAAATTCCCACTAGTATATGAAAGTGACAAAATAAGAGACTCTCTATCATGAAGATCATGGTGCTACTTTGAAGCACAAGTGTGGTAAAAGGATAGTAACATTGTCCCTTCTCTCTTTTTCTCTCTTTTTTTCATTTTTTTATTTTTTTATTTGGGCATTTTCTCTTTTTTATGGCCTCTTTTTTTTCCGTCCGGAGTCTCATCCCGACTTGTGGGGGAATCATAGTCTCCATCATCCTTTCCTCACTGGGACAATGCTCTAAAAATGAAGATCATCACACTTTTATTTACTTACAACTCAAGAATTACAACTCGATACTTAAAACAAAATATGACTCTATGTGAATGCCTCTGGCGGTGTACCGGGATATGCAATGAATCAAGAGTGACATGTATAAAAAATTATGAACGGTGGCTTTGCCACAAATATGATGTCAACTACATGATGATGCAAAGCCATATGACAATAATGGAGCGTGTCATAATAAACGGAACGGTGGAAAGTTGCATGGCAATATATCTCAGAATGGTTATGGAAATGCCATATTAGGTAGGTATGGTGGCTGTTTTGAGGAAGGTATATGGTGGGTGTATGATACCGGCGAAAGGTGCGCGGTATTAGAGAGGCTAGCAATGGTGGAAGGGTGAGAGTGCGTATAATCCATGGACTCAACATTAGTCATAAAGAACCCACATACTTATTGCAAAAATCTACAAGTCATCAAAACAAAGTACTACACGCATGCTCCTAGGGGAAGGGTTGGTAGGAGTTAACCATCGCGCGATCCCGACCTCCGCACATAAGGAAGACAATCAATAAATAAATCATGCTCCAACTTCATCACATAACGGTTCACCATACGTGCATGCTACGGGAATCACAAACTTTAACACAAGTATTTCTCAAATTCACAACTACTCAACTAGCATGACTCTAATATCACCATCCTCATATCTCAAAACAATCATAAAGAATCAAACTTCTCATAGTATTCAATGCACTTTATATGATAGTTTTTAGTATACCTATCTTGGATGCTCATCACTTTAGGACTAGTTTTATAACCAAAGAAAATAACCATGCTGTTCTAAAAGACTCTCGAAATAATATAAGTGAAGCATGAGAGATCAATAATTTCTATAAAATAAAACCACCACCGTGCTCTAAAAAGATATAAGTAAGTACTAGAGCAAAACTATCTAGCTCAAAAGATATAAGTGAAGCACATAGAGTATTATAATAAATTCCGATTCATGTGTGTCTCTCCCAAAAGGTGTGTACAGCAAGGATGATTGTGGTAAAATAAAAAGCAAAGACTCAAATCATACAAGACGCTCCAAGCAAAACACATATCATGTGGTGAATAGAAATATAGCCTCAAGTAAAGTTACCGATAGACGAAGATAAAAGAGGGAATGCCTTTCGGGGCATACCCAAGCTTAGGATTTTGGTTGTCCTTGAATTTTACCTTGGGGTGCCTTGGGCATCCCCAAGCTTAGGCTCTTGCCACTCTTTATTCCATAATCCATCAAGTCTTTACCCAAAAACTTGAAAACTTCACAACACAAAACTTAACAAAAAATCTCATGAGCTCCGTTAGTGCCAGAAAACAAACCACCATAGTAAGGTACTATAATGAACTCATTCTTTATTTATATTGGTGTTAAACCAACTGTATTCCAACTTCTCTATGGTTCATACCCCCGGATACTAGCCATAGATTCATCAAAATAAGCAAACAACACACGAAAAAACAGAATCTGTCAAAAAGAGAACAATCTATAGCAATCTGTATCAAACGCAAACTTCTGTAACCCAAAACATTCTGATCAATTAGGAAGTCCTAGATAAATTGTTTATTAATCTTCTGCAAAAAGAATCAACTGAAAAGCACGTTTCTGTGATTTATGAAAACTAATCTCGTGCATGCAAAAATTTCTGTTTTTCAGCAAGATCAAATTAACTATCACCATAGGTTGTCCTAAAGGTTCTACTTAGCACAAATACTAACTAAAACACAAAACCACATCTAACCAGAGGCTAGATGAATTATTTATTACTAAACAGGAAAAAGAGGCAAGGAAAAAATAAAATTGGGTTGCCTCCCAACAAGCGCTATCGTTTAACGCCCCTAGCTAGGCATAAAAACAAAAATAGATCTAGGTATTATCATCTTTGGTTTGCAATTCATAGGTGGCCCTCATAATAGATTCATAAGGTAATTTGATTTTCTTCCTAGGAAAGTGCTCCATGCCTTTCCTTAATGGAAATTGGAATCTAATATTTCCTTCCTTCATATCAATAATTGCACCAATTATTCTAAGAAAAGGTCTACCAAGAATAATAGGACGTGAAGGATTGCAATCTATATCGAGAACAATGAAATGTACGGGCACATAATTCCTATTTGCAATAATAAGAACATCATTAATCCTTCCCATAGGTTTCTTAACGGTGGAATCCGCAAGATGCAAATTTAAAGAGCAATCATCAAATTCATGGAAACCTAGTATATCACACAAAGTTTTAGGAATCGTGGAAACACTAGCACCCAAATCATACAAAGCATAGCATTCATGATTTTTAATCTTAATTTTAATAGTAGGTTCCCACTCATCATAGAGTTTCCTAGGGATAGAAACTTCTAATTCAAGTTTTTCTTCATAAGATTGCATTAAAGCATCAACGATGTGTTTAGTAAAGGCTTTATTTTGACTATAAGCATGAGTAGAATTTAGCATGGATTGCAACAAGGAAAGGGTGGTTCCACTTGGCAGGCCCACGACCTGGCGCTCTTCTCTGAGGGCCACCAGCGCCGCGCTGGCGGAGTGGGGTGTGCTACCTCTTGAGCATGCGTTGGTTTTCCCTTGAAGAGGAAAGGGTGATGCAACAAAGTAGCGTAAGTATTTCCCTCAGCTTTTGAGAACCAAGGTATCAATCCAGTAGGAGGTTACGCACAAGTCGCCTAGTACCTTCACAAACAAATAAGAACCTTGCAACCAACGCGATAAAGGGGTTGTCAATCCCTTCACGGCCACTTGCAAAAGTGAGATCTGATAGAGATAATAAGATAAATATTTTTGGTATTTTTGTTGTATTGATTGAAAAGTAAAGATTGCAAAATAGTAAATGAGATGCGATATAAATAAAAGTGATATAATATGATAGAAAAGAGACCCGGGGGCCATAGGTTTCACTAGTGGCGTCTCTCAAGATAGCATATCTTACGGTGGGTGAACAAATTACTGTCGAGCAATTGCTAGAAAAGCGCATAGTTATGAGAATATCTAGTCATGATCATGTATATAGGCATCACGTCCGTGTCAAGTAGATCGAAACGATTCTGCATCTACTACTATTACTCCACACATCGACCGCTATCCAGCATGCATCTAGAGTATTAAGTTCATAAGAACGGAGTAACGTATTAAGCAAGATGACATGATGTAGAGGGATAAACTCAAGGAATATGATATAAACCCCATCTTTTTATCGTCGATGGCAACAATACAGTACGTGCCCTGACGCCCCTGCTGTCACTGGGAAAGGACACCGCAAGATTGAACCCAAAGCTAAGCAGTTCTCCCATTGCAAGAAATATCAATCTAATAGGCCAAACCAAAATGATAATTCGAAAAGACTTGCAAAGATATCAAATCATACATAAAAGAATTCAGAGAAGAATCAAATATTGTTCATAGATAATCTTGATCATAAACCCACAATTCATCGGATCTCGACAAACACACCGCAAAAAGTATTACATCGAATAGATCTCCAAGAAGATCGAGGAGAACTTGGTATTGAGAATCAAAGAGAGAGAAGAAGCCATCTAGCTAAAAACTATGGACCCGAAGGTCTGTGGTAAACTACTCACACATCATCGAGGCTATGGTGTTGATGTAGAAGCCCTCCGTGATCGATTCCCCCTTCGGCGGAGCGCCGGAAAAGGCCCCAAGATGGGATCTCACGGGTACAGAAGGTTGCGGCAGTGGAAATAGGGTTTCGTTGTGCTCTCGGATGTTTTCGGGGTATATGAGTATATATAGGCGAAAGAAGTCGGTTGGGGGAGCCACGAGGGGCCCACGAGGGTGGGGGCGCGCCTACCCCCTGGGTGCGCCTCCCTACCTCGTGGCCGCCTCGTTGCTTCCTTGACGTCCACTCCAAGTCTCCTGGATTGCGTTTGTTCCAAAAATAACTCTCCCGAAGGTTTCATTCTGTTTGGACTCCGTTTGATATTCCTTTTTTGCGAAACACTGAAATAGGCAAAAAAACAACAATTTGCACTGGGCCTCCGGTTAGTAGGTTAGTCCCAAAAATAATATAAAAGTGTATAATAAAGCCCATTAAATATCCAAAACAGATAATATAATAGCGTGGAACAATAAAAAAATTATAGATACGTTGGAGACGTATCAGGGTGTGGCAGACAGGTAGAGTACCAAGGGCTCGAGAGGACGAGGTGCCACCATCACCGGTGGGCTGGTCAAGTATCTCTTGAGGTCTTGAAATGCCAGGTCGGCTCGGGGGTCCACTCGAACGAACCCTTCTTCTTCATCAGCTTGAAGAACGGCAAAGCGCGCTCCCCTAGCTTGAGATGAAGCGCCCCAGCGAAGTCACGCAACCCGTGAGCTTCTGCATCTCCTTGAGGGTTTGCGGTGGGCTCATGTCTTTGATCGCCTTGACCTTCTCCGGGTTGGCCTCGATCCCCCTGTGGGACACGAGGAAGCCCAGTAGCTTGCCGGAAGGGACACCAAACACGCACTTCTCTGGGTTGAGCCGCAAGTCCACTTGGCGCAGGCTCGCGAAGGTATCCTCCAGGTCCTGAATCAAAGTTCTCGCCTCCCGAGACTTCACCACAATGTCGTCGACGTAGACCTCAGCGTTTCTCCCGAGCTACCGTCCCAAGGCGATGTGCATCAGCCGCTGGAAGGTCGCTCCCGCGTTGCATAGTCCGAACGGCATGCAAGTATAGCAGTACACCCCGCATGGGGTCAGGAAGGCCGTCTTCTCCTCATCCTCCACCGCCATCTTGATCTGATGATAGCCTGAGAATGCATCCAGGAAGCATAGCAGGTCGCACTCTGCGGTGGAGTCAACAATCTGGTCGATGTGCGGTAGCAGGAATGGGTCTTGAGGGCAGGCCTTGTTGAGGTTGGTGAAGTCGATGCACATGCGCTCCTTCCCTCCTTTCTTCAGCACGACGATCGGGTTTGC
The DNA here is from genome assembly GCF_018294505.1 of Triticum aestivum. Classification (NCBI taxonomy): domain Eukaryota; kingdom Viridiplantae; phylum Streptophyta; class Magnoliopsida; order Poales; family Poaceae; genus Triticum; species Triticum aestivum. The sequence continues at coordinate 17,691,897 of NC_057805.1, forward strand.
TAGCCACTTTGGGTATCGGACCTCATGAATGACACCTGCTGCCTCCAGCTCGTGGGTCTCCTGGACGATGAAAGACTGCTTCTCCGTGGATTGCCGCCGTGCCCTCTGTTTCACAGGGTGCACGTTAGGGCATACCTTTAGATGATGCTCAATCACTCCTCTCGGGACCCCAACTAGCTGCTTGGACTCCCAGGCGAACACTTCCTTGTTTGCCCGCAAGTAGTCCACCAACTCCCTCTCTTGATCTAGGGCGAGGTCGGCGCCTATAGTGAAGGTGGCGCCTGAGGCCCCGTCCTCGTCGACCGGTATTTGTTTCGTCTTGGCTTGACCTTGAGTGAACAACTGCTTCTTCTTGGTCGGCGTAGCCCCCTTGGCCCTGGGTTCAGCCTTGCCGGCCGGACAAGCTGCCGCCGTGGCCCTGAAAGCAAGTTTGAGGGCTGCCAAGGCTTCCTTGGTGTCTCCGGCCACGGTGAGGACACCCTTGCTCCCTGGCATCTTCATGAGGTTGTAGGCAGGATGAGTAGCTGCCATGAATTGGGCCAGCACCGGGTACCCGAGGATGGCGTTGTACGGTAGGTCGATGCGGGCGATGTCCAAGTCGATTAGCTCGGTGCGGTAGTTGTCGTGTGTGCCAAAGGTCACGGGGAGACGGATTTGCCCCAGGGGGTTGGAGGAGCCGCCGCCGACCCCGGAGAAGGGCTTGCTGGGACGGAGCCGCTCAAGCGGTACGTGGAGGAGGCTAAAAGCCTCCACAGGGAGCACGTTGAGGCCGGTGCCACCGTCGATGAGGGTCTTGGTGACGGCTATACTACAGATGGTGGGCCCTCAAAGCATTGGGAGCACGCCCGAGCCGACAGTGGTGACAGGGCGATCCCCCGAGTCGAAGGTCAGGTCGGCCTTGGGCGCCCCCCAACCCAGGGGAGCCCCCTGCCGCGTGGAGGCGGCACCGATCTGGTGAAAGAACGACTTGGTATGATGGTCCGCGGGCGGCGCTTGCGAGCCACCGAGGAGGGCCGCGACGGCGGGGGGCGCTGGTCCCCCAAAGCGCACGACGAAGAGGTCGCACAGCTCCCCCTAGGAGGCCACAGAAGACCCCGGCAGATGGCGGAGCCAAGCACGCGGCACGCCAGCAAGGGCCATGGGGAGCCAGTTGGTCATGACCTTATCGTCTCCCCCGGCCTCCAGAACGGCCTCCTCGTACGCCAGCGGGAAGGCCGCCGGATCTGCCGCACCGTCGTAGCGGGGCGGCATCTCCGGCTTGAACTTGTGCGGCCACCGCACTCGCTGCAAGGCAGGGGTAAAAGCCCGGAGCCCCACATCACTGCTGAGTGCGCCCGTCGATCCAGTCGGAGAAGCGGCACCGTCCATGAGAGCTGGTCGGAGAGGCGAAGCTGTCGGGGGGGGGGGGGGGGGAGGGGTGAAGCTTCGGCACACCCCTACCTGGCATGCCAAATGTCGGACCACGGGTTCCGGCAAAACCCTTAAGGTTTGAACACTGGGGTGCGCACGAAGATCTCTCCTCCGCCTAGCTCACACGCTCCACGATCTCACGGCCTAGCTCCACGAACCCAAAGAACAAAGGGACACAAGATTTATACTGGTTCGAGCCACCGATGTGGTGTAATACCCTACTCCAGTGTGGTGTGGTGGATTGCCTCTTGGGCTGAGGATGAACAGTTACAAGGGAAGAACAGCCTCCTGAGGAGAGGTGTTCTTGTGCTTGGTGAGCTGGTGTGGTGTCTCTCCAGCCAGTCTAGATCTGATGCCATATGAGTTGCCTCCTACGGTGGTGGCTAGTCCTATTTATAAAGGCCTTGGTCCTCTTCCCAAATATTGAGCGGGAAGGGATCCCACAACGGCCAAGTTTGAAGGGGGACAACTAGTACAAGCTATCCTGACAAAAGTAGTCTCCGCCTGCCAAAGGCTCTGGTGGTGATGCTGTCTTGGGCTCCACGGTGACCTCCGTCCTGCCGTCCTGCTGGTCTTGGTCTTGTTGCACCGATATGGAAACCTTTGCCTGATGCCTCGGGGCTCCTCGCCTGCGCTTGCCTCTTTTGCACCAAAGAGGAAACAAGGAAACTATGTGCTGGCGCCCGCCTGGTCATGGTCGTCATGGCTTGCATCACAGGGACCTCGCGAGGTGCCCCTTGCCTTGATCTCCCCGCTCCTCGCGAGCCATCCTGGTGAGGCCGCCCCTGAGGAGGTCTTGTGTCATCCGCCTCGCGAGGCTTGGCCCCTCGCGAGGGTCTTGAGTGTTTGCTGGTGAAGATGGGTCATACAGGGCCGCTGGTGGAGCCACGCCATGGGCTGCAGGCAAGCAAGTATGGGGACCCCCGTTCCCAGAACGCCGACAGTAGCCCCCGGGCCCAAGGCGCGCTCGGACTTGGCTTTGAGGCGAAGCCAAAGGGCAAGTGCGGAGCGCCGCGGGCCCCAACAGCCCGCGGGCCCGCTTGACGCGTGGCAATTGATTGGACGTGGGCGTCTTGGCTTCCCCACGCTGCCTCGGCAACTGCCCGACTTGACGAGTCCCCGCTGCATGCAAAAAAGGGTTATCATTACCTGCGATCGTGGAGGTCGACGGTTGGCCTCCTCCAGGCTATAAATGAGGAGGGGGGCGGAGCCCCCGTCGCCCATCTCTTCCCGTTCCACTTGCCCCTTCTTCCTTGCTTCATGGCTAGCAGCGACACCCATGGCGCCCACGAAGAGGTTCTCGGCCGTAGAGAAGGGGAAGGCCCGCCAGGAGGGGCCCGGCTCACCGCTGCCCAAGAAGGGGCGTGGCCGCCCCCGCAAGCACACCGCGACCCCTGCCGTGGTCCCTCGCGGCCGCGGCGGCACCTCTTCGTGTGGTGGGAGTCGCCCATGTCGTGGCAGCGTCGTCGATGAAGGGAGGCGCGCCATGGTCGCGCGGCCTCCCCGGCCGCGCTTCCACTCGGCGGACTCCTCCCACTTGGCGCGCCCCCCAGGCCGGCCTCCTCCCCTCTCCCTCCTTTATATACGGGGCAGGGGGCACCTCTAAGGCACATCAATTGTTCTTAGTCGTGTGTGGTGCCCCCTCCACCGTTTACTCCTCCGGTCATATTGTCGTAGTGCTTAGGCGAAGCCCTGCGTGGATCACATCACCATCACCACGCCGTCATGCTGACAAAACTCCCCCTCGACACTTTGCTGGATCAAGAGTTCGAGGGACGTCATCGAGCTGAACGTGTGCAGAACTCAGAGGTGTCGTACGTTTGGTGCTTGACCGGTTGAATCGAGAAGACGTTCGACTACATCAACTACGTTAAGCTAACGCTTCCGCTTTCAGTCTACAAAGGTACGTGGACACACTCTCCCCTCTCGTTCCTATGCATCTCCTAGATAGATCTTGCGTGATCATAGGATTTTTTAAATTGCATGCTACGTTCCCAACAGTGGCATCATGAGCCAAGTCTATGTGTAGATGATATGCACGAGTAGAACACAAAACAGTTGTGGGCGATGATCGTCATACTCCTTACCACCAAAGTCTTATTTTGATTCGGCGGTATTGTTGGATGAAGCGGCCCGAACCAACCTTACATGACCGCGTTCATGAGACCGGTCCACCGACATGCTTTGCACACAGGTGGCTGGCGGGTGTCTGTTTCTCCTACTTTAGTTGAATCAAATTTGACTGCGGCCGGTCCTTGTTGAAGGTTAAAACAGCAAACTTGATAAATCATCGTTGTGGTGTTTTTGTGCGTAGTTCAGAATGGTTCTTGCTAGAAGCCCGTAGCAGCCACGTAAAACTTGCAACAATAAAGTAGAGGACGTCTAACTTGTTTCTGTAGGGCATGCTGTGATGTGATATGGTCAAGACATGATGTACGTTGTTGTATGAGATGATCATGTTTTGTAAGTTATCGGCAATCGGCAGGAGCCATATGGTTGTCTTCTTATTGTATGGATTGTGAACGCCATGTAATTGCTTTAGTTTATCACTATGCGTCAGCGATAGTCGTGGAAGTAATAGTTGGCGAGACGACCACGGCGCTACAATGGAGATCAAGGTGTCAAGCCGGTGACAACGGAGATCATGACGATGCTTTGGAGATGGAGATTAAAAGCACAAGATGATGATGGCCATATCATGTCACATGTTTTGATTGCATGTGATGTTTATCTTTTATGCATCTTATTTTGCTTAGATCGAAGGTAGCATTATAAGATGATCCCTTACTAAAATTTCAAGGTAGAAGTGTTCTCCCCGAGTATGCACCATTGCGAAAATTTGTCGTTTCGAGACACCACATGATGATCGGGTGTGATAGACTCTACGTTCACATACAATGAGTGTAAGGCATTTTTGCACACGAAGAATACTCGGGTTAAACTTGACGAGCCTAGCATGTACGAACATCACTACAAAAAAATACACTTCCGTGATGATACGTGTTTGTCACAGTAGGTCGCGTTTTTTTTCATGCATGTACATCCATGACAAATTTATGACAGAATCAAGATAGTCATACCTGTGCTGTCGTAGAAGTGTTCCATGACATTACCAAAATTATCATCATGGAAGTGTCCACTTCCATGACGATAAATCGCGCGTCACAGAAGTGCTTTCGTCAAGGGTGACCGACACGTGGCATCCACCGTAACGGAACGCCGTTAAGCTATCGGGTCGGGTTTTGGATCCGATAACCCGTTAACAGCCCCGACCAATGGGGATTTTCCACGTGTAAAATCATCATTGGCTGGAGGAAACACGTGTCGGCTCATCGCTGGGACAGATGTCATCCACTCATTGGACAGAAGGCGCCTATGATACGTCGACATGTGGCACGGCCCAACAGTGGCCCATTCCTGTGAAAAGGCCGGCCCGTTTGACTTGGTCAAAAGCTGGCGGGCCGGCCCATGGAAAGCCTGTTAACGGCATGTTCGCATATAGCCCATTTACAGCCCGCTAACCCAAGGCCCGTTACGCCCTATTCGAATTAGGCCCGGTAGCGTCATCTGGGCCATCCAATATGATTCCAGCCCGTTTTCACTTCTGGCCCATGTATGGCCCATGATGTCTTTTGGCCCATATGAGGCCCTATGTAACTCTTGGCCTATTAACGACCCGTGCTGAAACTGGCCCGTAATGAACAGTGTATTACTTTACACCCATTAACGGCCTATGGTGAAACTCGCCCGTAATGAACAGTGTATCACTTTATACCCATTAACGGCCCGTTATTCCGTTGGGCCGTTTCCAGCCCATGTTATCTTTCGGCCTTCTCAGAGCCCATTTATTCTTGGGCTATTTTCCAGCATTCGTTTACTTATGGCCCGTTACTGTCATTTTCTGCTTGTGGGCCAAATTCAGCCTGTCGTTATAGTCGGCCCGTTTGTGGTCCGTTAATACGTTGGGCCGTTTTCATAGTGTCATCAAATATGGCCTATTAACGATGGCCCGTTTGTTGGAAATATGCCCTAGAGGCAATAATAAATTGATTATTATTATATTTCCTTGTTCATGATAATCGTTTATTATCCATGCTAGAATTGTATTGATAGGAAACTCAGATACATGTGTGGATATATAGACAACACCATGTCCCTAGTAAGCCTCTAGTTGACTAGCTCGTTGATCAATAGATGGTTACGGTTTCCTGACCATGGACATTGGATGTCGTTGATAACGGGATCACATCATTAGGAGAATGATGTGATGGACAAGACCCAATCCTAAGGCTAGCACAAGATCGTGTAGTTCGTTTGCTAAGAGCTTTTCTAATGTCAAGTATCATTTCCTTAGACCATGAGATTGTGCAACTCCCGGAAACCGTAGGAATGCTTTGGGTGTACCAAACGTCACAACGTAACTGGGTGGCTATAAACGTGCACTACAGGTATCTCCGAAAGTGTCTGTTGGGTTGGCACGAATCGAGACTGGGATTTGTCACTCCGTGTAAATGGAGAGGTATCTCTGGGCCCACTCGGTAGGACATCATCATAATGTGCACAATGTGACCAAGGAGTTGATCACGGGATGATGTGTTACGGAACGAGTAAAGAGACTTGCCGGTAACGAGATTGAACAAGGTATCGGGATACCGACGATCGAATCTCGGGCAAGTACCATACCGGTAGACAAAGGGAATTGTATACGGGATTGATTGAATCCCCGACATCGTGGTTCATCCGATGAGATCATCGTGGAACATGTGGGAGCCAACATGGGTATCCAGATCCCGCTATTGGTTATTGACCGGAGAGTCGTCTCGGTCATGTCTGCATGTCTCCCGAACCCGTAGGGTCTACACACTTAAGGTTCGGTGCCGCTAGGGTTATGGAGATATTAGTATGCGGTAACCAGAAAGTTGTTTGGAGTCCCGGATGAGATCCCGGATGTCGAGGAGTTCCGGAATGGTCCGGAGGTAAAGATTTATATATGGGCAGTCTTATTTTGGTCGCCGGAAAAGTTTCGCGCATTATCGGTATTGTACCGGGAGTGCCGAAAGGGGTCCGGGGGTCCACCAAGGGGGTCCACCAGCCCCGGGGGGGGGCACATGGGCTGTAGGGGTGTGCGCCTTGGCCTATATGGGCCAAGGGCACCAGCCCCAAGAGGCCCATGCGCCAAGAGATAAGGGAAAGGGAGAGTCCTAAAGGGGGAAGGCACCTCCGAGGTGCCTTGGAGAGGATGGACTCCTCCCTGGCCGCACCCTTCCTTGGAGGAAGGGCCAAGGCTGCGCCCCCCTCTCCCTTGGCCCTATATATAGTGGGGGGAGGGAGGGCAGCAATATCTAAGCCCTGGCGCCTCCCTCTCCCTCCCGTGACACATCTGCCTTCTCCCCGCTTGCGCTTGGCGAAGCCCTGCCGGGATCCCGCTACTTCCACCACCACGCCGTCGTGCTGCTGGATCTCCATCAACCTCTCCTCCCCCCTTGCTGTATCAAGAAGGAGGAGACGTCGCTGCTCCATACGTGTGTTGAACGCGGAGGTGCCGTCCGTTCGGCGCTAGGATCATCGGTGATTTGGATCACGACGAGTACGACTCCATCAACCCTGTTCTCTTGAACGCTTCCGCTCGCGATCTACAAGCGTATGTAGATGCACTCGTCTCTCTCGTTGCTAGATGACTCCATAGATTGATCTTGGTGATGCGTAGAAAATTTTGAATTTCTGCTACGTTCCCCAACAGTGGTATCAGAGCCAGGTTTATGCATAGTTTCTATGCACGAGTAGAACACAAAGTAGTTGTGGGTGTCGATTTTGTCAATTTACTTGCCGTTACTAGTCTTATCTTGATTCGGCGGCATCGTGGGATGAAGCGGCCCGGACCGACCTTACACGTACACTTACGTGAGACAGGTTCCACCGACTGACATGCACTAGTTGCATAAGGTGGCTAGCGGGTGTCTGTCTCTCCCACTTTAGTCGGATCGGATTCGATGAAAAGGGTCCTTATGAAGGGTAAATAGAAATTGGCATATCACGTTGTGGCTTTTGCGTAGGTAAGAAACGTTCTTGCTAGAATCCCATAGCAGCCACGTAAAACATGCAACAACAATTAGAGGACGTCTAACTTGTTTTTGCAGGGTATGCTATGTGATGTGATATGGCCAAAAGGATGTGATGAATGATATATGTGATGTATGAGATTGATCATGTTCTTGTAATAGGAATCACGACTTGCATGTCGATGAGTATGACAACCGGCAGGAGCCATAGGAGTTGTCTTAATTTATTGTATGACCTGCGTGTCAATGAAAATGCCATGTAATTACTTTACTTTATTGCTAACCGCTAGCCATAGTAGTAGAAGTAATAGTTGGCGAGACAACTTCATGAAGACACAATGATGGAGATCATGATGATGGAGATCATGGTGTCATGCCGGTGACGAAGGTGATCATGCCGCGCCTCGAAGATGGAGATCAAAGGCGCAGGATGATATTGGCCATATCACGTCACTTTATGATTTGCATGTGATGTTTATCATGTTTACATCTTATTTGCTTAGAACGACAGTAGCATAAATAAGATGATCCCTCACTAAAATTTCAAGAGACGTGTTCCCCCTAACTGTGCACCGTTGCGAAGGTTCGTTGTTTCGAAGCACCACGTGATGATCGGGTGTGATAGATTCTAACGTTCGAATACAACGGGTGTTGACGAGCCTAGCATGTACAGACATGGCCTCGGAACACATGCGAAACACTTAGGTCGACTTGACGAGCCTAGCATGTACAGACATGGCCTCGGAACACAAGAGACCGAAAGGTCGAACATGAGTCGTATAGTAGATACGATCAACATGGAGATGTTCACCGATGATGACTAGTCCGTCTCACGTGATGATCGGACACGGCCTAGTTTGACTCGGATCATGTATCACTTAGATGACTAGAGGGATGTCTATCTGAGTGGGAGTTCATTAAATAATCAGATGAATTTCATTATCATGAACATAGTCAAAAGGTCTTTGCAAATTGTGTCATAGCTTACGCTTTAGCTCTACTATTTAAGATATGTTCCTAGAGAAAATTTAGTTGAAAGTTGATAGTAGCAATTATGCGGACTGGGTCCGTGAACTGAGGATTGTCCTCATTGCTGCACAGAAGGCTTATGTCCTTAATGCACCGCTCGGTGTGCTGAACCTCAGCGTCGTCTGTAGATGTTGCGAAACATCTGACATACACGTTTTGATGACTACGTGATAGTTCAGTGTGTAATGCTAACGGTTTAGAATTGTGGCACCAAAGACGGTTTTTTGAAACGTCGCAGAACATATGAGATGTTCCGAAGACTGAAATTGGGATTTCAGACTAGTGCCCACGTCAAGAGGTATGAGACCTCTGACAAGTTTCTTAAGCCTGCAAACTAAGGGAGAAAAGCTCAATCGTTGAGCATGTGCTCAAATTGTCTGAGTACCACAATCGCTTGAATCGAGTGGGAGTTAATCTTCCAGATGAGATAGTGATGGTTCTCCATAGTCACTGCCACCAAGCTATTAGAGCTTCGTGGTGAACTATAACATATCAGGGATAAATATGATGATCCTGGAGCTATTCGCGATGTTTGACACCGCGAAAGTAGAAATCAAGAAGGAGCATCAATTTTTGATGGTTAGTAAAACCACTAGTTTCTAGAAGGGCAAGGGCAAAAGGGATACTTCATGAAACAGCAAATCATTTGCTGCTCTAGTGAAGAATCCCAAGGTGGAACCCAAACCCGAGACTAAGTGCTTCTGTAATGAGGGAAACGGTCACTGAAGCAGAACTACCCTAGATACTTGGTAGATGAGAAGGCAGGAAAGGTCGACAGAAGTATATTGGATATACATTATATGAATGTGTACTTTACTAGTACTCCTAGCAGCACCAGGGTATTAGATACCGGTTCGGTTGCTAAGTGTTAGTAACTCGAAATAAAAGCTGCGGAATAAACGGAGACTAGCTAAAGGTGAGATGACGATATGTGTTGGAAGTGTTTCCAAGGTTGATGTGATCAAGCATCGCATGCTCCCTCTACCATCGAGATTGGTGTTAAACCTAAATAATTGTTATTTGGTGTTGAGCATAAACATGATTGGATTATGTTTATCGCAATACGGTTATTCATTTAAGGAGAATAATGGTTACTCTGTTTATTTGAATAATACCTTCAATGGTCTTGCACCTATGAATCTCGATCGTAGTGATACACATGTTCATGCCAAAAGATATAAGATAGTAATGATAGTACCACATACTTGTGGCACTGCCACTTGAGTCATATTGGTATAAAACGCATGAAGAAGCTCCATGTAGATGGATCTTTGGACTCACTCGTTTTTGAAAAGATTGAGACATGCGAACCATGTCTATTGGTATATATGCATGAAGAAACTCCATGCAGATGGATCGTTTGGACTCACTTGATTTTGAATCACTTGAGACATGCAAATCATACCACATGGGCAAGATGACCGAAAGGCCTCGTTTTCAGTAAGATGGAACAAGAAAGCAACTTGTTGGAAGTAATACATTTTGATGTATGCAGTCCAATGAGTGCTGAGGCATGCAGTGGATATCGTTATGTTCTTACTTCACAGATGATTTGAGTAGATGCTGAGTGTATTTACTTGATGAAACACAAGTCTGAATTATTGAAAGGTTCAAGTAATTTCAGAGTGAAGTTGAAGATCGTCGTGACAAGAGGATAAAATGTCTATGATATGATCATAGAGATATCTGAGTTACGAGTTTGGCACACAATTAAGACATTGTGGAAAGCGTTTCACAATTAATACCGCGTGGAACACCACAGTGGGATGGTGTGTCCGAACATCATAACTGCACCCTATTGGATATGGTGCATACCATGATGTCTCTTATCGAATTACTACTATCGTTTATGGGTTAGGCATTAGAGACAACCGCATTCACTTTAAAAGGGGCACCACGCAATTCCGGTGAGACGACACCGTTTAGAGAAACCTAAGTTGTCGTTTCTTAAAAGTTTGGGGCTGCGATGCTTATGCGAAAAAGTTTTAGGCTGATAAGCTCGAACCCAAAGCGGATAAATGCATCTTCATAAGAAAACCCAAAACAGTTGGGTATACCTCCTATTTCAGATCTGGAAGCAAAAGTAATTGCTTCTAGAAACGAGTCCTTTCTCGAGGAAAAGTTTCTCTCGAAAGAATTGAGTGGGAGGATGGTGGAGACTTGATAAGGTTATTGAACCGTCACTTCAACTAGTGTGTAGCAGGGCACAGGAAGTTGTTTCTGTGGCACCTACACCAATTGAAGTGGAAGCTTATGATAGTGATCATGAAACTTCGGATCAAGTCACTACCAAACCTCGTAGGTCGACAAGGACATGTACTACTCCTGAGTGGTACGGTAATCCTGTCTTAGATATCATGTTGTTAGACAATACTGAACCTACGAGCTATGGAGAAGCGATGGTGGGCCCATATTCGGACAAATGATTAGAAGCCATGAAATCCGAGATAGGATCCATGTATCAGAACAAAGCATGGACTTTGGTGAACTTGCCCGATGATCGGCAAGCCATTGAGATAAATGGATCTTTCAGAAGAAGACGGACGTGGACGGTAATGTTACCGTCTATGAAGCTCGACTTGTGGCAAAGAGTATTTTCACAAGTTCAAGGAGTTGACTACGATGAGATTTTCTCATCCGTAGCGATGCTTAAGTCCGTCGGAATCATGTTAGCATTAGCTGCATTTATGAAATCTGGCAGATGGATGTCAAAACAAGTTTCCTTACCAGTTTTCGTAAGGAAAGGTTGTATGTGATACAATCAGAAAGGTTTTGTCGATCCTAAGGATGCTAAAAGGTATGCTAGCTCCAGCGATCCTTCCATGGACTAGAGCAAGCATCTCGGAGTCAGAATATATGCTTTGATGGAGTGATCAAAGTTTTTGGGTTTATACAAAGTTTGTTAGAAACTTGTATTTACAATAAAGTGAGTGGGAGCGCTACAACATTTCTGATAAGTATATGTGAATGACATATTGTTGATCCAAAATGATGTAAATTTTTTGGAAAGCATAAAGGGTTGTTTGAAAGGAGTTTTTCAAAGGAAGACCTGGATAAAGCTGCTTACATATTGGGCATCAAGATCTATAGAGATATATCAAGACGCCTGATGATACTTTCAAAGAACGCACACCTTGACATGATTTTGAAAGAGTTCAAAATAGATCAGCAAAGAAGGAGTTCTTGGCTGTGTTACAAGGTGTGAGTATTGAGTAGGACTCAAGGCCTGAGCACAACAGAAGAGAGAGAAAGGACGAAGGTCATCCCCTATGCTTTAGACGTAGGCTCTACCGTATGCTATGCTATGTACCACACATGAAGTGTGCCTTGCCATGAGTTGGTCAAGGGGTACAATAGTGATCCGGGAATGGATCACATGAGAGCGGTCGAACTTATCCTTAGTATCTAGTGGACTAAGGAATTTTCTCGATTATGGAGGTGAAAAGGAGTTCGTCGTACAGGGTTACGTCGATGCGAACTTTGACACTAATCCGGATGACTCTGAGTAGTAAACCGGATTCGTATAGTAGAGCAGTTATTTGAAATGGCTCCAAGTAGCGCGTGGTAGCATTCACAAGATGACATAGATATTAGTAAAGCACACACGGATCTGAAAGGTTCAGACCCGTTGACTAATAACCTCTCTCACAAGCATAACATGATCAAACCAGAACTCATTGAGTGTTAATCACATAGTGATGTGAACTAGATTGTTGACTGTAGTAAACTCTTTGGATGTTGGTCACATGGTGATGTGACCTGTGAGTGTTAATAACATGGTGATGTGAACTAGATTATTGACTCTAGTGCAAGTGGGAGACTGTTGGAAATATGCCCTAGAGGCAATAATAAATTGATTATTATTATATTTCCTTGTTCATGATAATCGTTTATTATCCATGCTAGAATTGTATTTTGATAGGAAACTCAGATACATGTGTGGATATATAGACAACACCATGTCCCTAGTAAGCCTCTAGTTGACTAGCTCGTTGATCAATAGATGGTTACGATTTCCTGACCATGGACATTGGATGTCGTTGATAACGGGATCACATCATTAGGAGAATGATGTGATGGACAAGACCCAATCCTAAGCCTAGCACAAGATCGTGTAGTACGTTTGCTAAGAGCTTTTCTAATGTCAAGTATCATTTCCTTAGACCATGAGATTGTGCAACTCCCGGATACCGTAGGAATGCTTTGGGTGTACCAAACGTCACAACGTAATTGGGTGGCTATAAAGGTGCACTACAGGTATCTCCAAAAGTGTCTGTTGGGTTGGCACGAATCGAGACTGGGATTTGTCACTCCGTGTAAACGGAGAGATATCTCTGGGCCCACTCGGTAGGACATCATCATAATGTGCACAATGTGACCAAGGAGTTGATCACGGGATGATGTGTTACGGAATGAGTAAAGAGACTTGCCGGTAACGAGATTGAACAAGGTATCGGGATACCGACGATCGAATCTCGGGCAAGTACCATACCGGTAGACAAAGGGAATTGTATACGGGATTGATTGAATCCCCGACATCGTGGTTCATCCGATGAGATCATCGTGGAACATGTGGGAGCCAACATGGGTATCCAGATCCCGCTGTTGGTTTTTGACCGGAGAGTCGTCTCGGTCATGTCTGCATGTCTCCCGAACCCGTAGGGTCTACACACTTAAGGTTCGGTGACGCTAGGGTTATGGAGATATTAGTATGCGGTAACCCGAAAGTTGTTCGGAGTCCCGGATGAGATCCCGGACGTCACGAGGAGTTGGAATGGTCCGGAGGTAAAGATTTATATATGGGAAGTCTTATTTTGGTCACCGGAAAAGTTTCGCGCATTATCGGTATTGTACCGGGAGTGCCGAAAGGGGTCCCGGGGTCCACCAAGGGGGTCCACCAGCCCCGGGGGGCCACATGGGCTGTAGGGGTGTGCGCTTTGGCCTATATGGGCCAAGGGCACCAACCCCAAGAGGCCCATGCGCCAAGAGATAAGGGAAAGGGAGAGTCCTAAAGGGGGAAGGCACCTCCGAGGTGCCTTGGAGAGGATGGACTCCTCCCTGGCCGCACCCTTCCTTGGAGGAAGGGCCAAGGCTGCGCCCCCCTCTCCCTTGGCCGTATATATAGTGGGGGGGGGGGGAGGGAGGGCAGCAATATCTAAGCCCTGGCGCCTCCCTCTCCCTCCCGTGACACATCTCCCTCCTCCCCGCTTGCGCTTGGCGAAGCCCTGCCGGGATCCCGCTACTTCCACCACCACGTCGTCGTGCTGCTGGATCTCCATCAACCTCTCCTCCACCCTTGCTGGATCAAGAAGGAGGAGACGTCGCTGCTCCGTACGTGTGTTGAATGCGGAGGTGCCGTCCGTTCGGCGCTAGGATCATCGGTGATTTGGATCACGACGAGTACGACTCCATCAACCCGTTCTCTTGAACGCTTCCGCTCGCGATCTACAAGGGTATGTAGATGCACTCGTCTCTCTCGTTGCTAGATGACTCCATAGATTGATCTTGGTGATGCGTAGAAAATTTTGAATTTCTGCTACGTTCCCCAACACCGTTATGGTCGGCCAATGAACGGACGATTCCAACTCTAGCCCATTTACGGCCAGAATGCGGTCTGTTTGGCCCATGTTTGGCCAATCGATCATACAGCCCGCATAAGGCCCATTGATGATACGGCCCGTAGAAGGTCCATTGTTTCTACGGCCCGTAGAAGGCCCACTGTTTCTACGGCTCGTAGGAGGCCCAGTGTCACTACAGTAAATATTAGCCCATGGTTATTGTGGCCTAGTTTTAAAAAATAGGTTATTGCAGCCACTAGCAAACCGTGGAAAAAGAACTGCAATGACTACAAGCAAACAAATAAACAAGACAACAAGGAAATAAATAAGCAAGCAACTTACGCTAGGCTATCACGGCTATCACACATATTACATCCACTGAGCATCAAAGTTCGCCACCAGTGCAAATAAACGCGCCGACAAAAGAATATACAAAACTGAGAGCACTTCAGAAGGCACTATGCCTGGCCACGTCGGGCCCCCCAAACAGCTGAAGAAGATGAGTACACCTCAGTTGTGTCAACGATAGATGCATCAACACTAGATTTAAGGCATGATGGTGCGCACGACAGTCCTCTGACATCTTCATTGCATCTTTGACTTCAAGTCGGAGCTGAGCTGAAGCAAGCCTTTCCGCTTTAAGTTGAGACTGAAGAAGTCGAACTGATTGAGGCAGCGACTGCACAGAGGTTGTCTCACACCTGCTGGTGAGTAGCTTCAACTCACTGTCTTCATCAAGACAGGACCTTGGGGTCATCTCGCTGTCCTCAAGATGGTTTGGCTCACTATCTTCCCTAAAGTTCTGCCTGGCGTAAGAGATACGAGTCTGAAAGAGAAACAAGGAGACACGTAACAGGTTTCACAATTATATAAGCAAATAAATGGATCTGTTCTACATAAGGAACATGTTTTTACAACTACAATTTGAAACTGGTAGTTGTTGCAAACATCCAATCAGATGTAAACAGCAAAGCAAACAACAGTGGAGGAAATGATGCCTATCCAAATCTATACTAGAACAAAGTTTGAAGGCTTGAGAAGGATGAACTTACATTACATGTTAACACGGGCTGGACAAAGCCCTTCTCCATGTTGATGGAAGGATAATTCAATAAATTCCCCAAAGAAAATTCTTTATAAGCGTTGCCATTATTCTACATTTTGCAAAGAGTAAATATAGATCAAATAATATTGGAAGAAACAGATGATAATGAAGCTCAGGTGCAGACTGATGATACATAATCAAATAGCAATTAATTAAGTACAGCGTTACAAGGCAAAAGGGAGAGAGGTACTGACAAGAGCAATGCAGAGCCCATTATTGTTTTGAAATCGTATGATCCTTTGAGCAAGGAGATTCATTTGAAATTAGTTTTCATACAAGAGAGAAGGTAAGGCACAAGCAGAAATTTAGGAGTTCAAATTTTGAATTGATATCATAGACAGTACCTGACGCTGGGCTCCCAGCAGTTCTAATAGGGGTTTGGCCACTGGAGTAGGGGTAAAGTGTGGTACAGTTGGGCCTGTGTTTTCTATGGCTGTTGATCTATCTGATTTAACAGGTATCACTACCTTTTCCAAATACCTAGTTTGTACTCCTTGAGGATCTGCACTCACCCTCTTCCTTTTGGACATCTATTACGAAAGAACAAATTTGACTGGAAAAACATAGTGTGACGACACATGGAATAGGTACAGAAAATGGATAGGTATGGCATATACTCATATATGATGCTTAAACTAAGCAGATGGTGTAACAAAGTAGAAGTAATGCAAGAGGTCAGATGCAAAATATGTGCGACCAATACAACTTTGCAAAGTTAGAGCAAGCACCTTGATGGGTGAATAAGATAGGCCATCCTCCACCATGCCAAGTTTGTTAGCCAGTGGATCGTTCCGCAATATTCCTCTCATGCGCCCATTCTCATATTCATTTTGATAATGTTCAATATCTGACATGCATGAAAACATAAAAACAAGTGAGATTTTCTTTGTAATGCAGAAGTGATTCTAATCCAATACTGCCTCCCTGTAAACCCCTTTGTGCTATCTCTGCAATTCTTTTAAAAGATGCCATGCATGCTGTAATTTGTTGTGTGCATTAATATAATGTGGCCTACTACTCAAAATATGAGAGCTCCAGAAGTGATGACACTTCGCAGATGATAGCTTCAACATATAGTAAAGAAGAACAAGTCGACCTGACCTGACAGATTCAAAATATACTAAGGGAGAACAACTCGACCTGACCAGTCGACCGCAAGAGAAGAGTATCATCTTAAAGAAGAGCAAGCAGATTGAAGATATTATAAGTCTTTCAATACAATGTCGGTTGGCCACCCATGATGAACCAGAGCGCACAGAGAAATACTATTCTTTCCGGTCTCTCCATATGTGGCTCACATGCATTTCGAAACTAAAGTAGGAACATTTAGCTAACCAATTAAACATCTCTCAGTTTTACTAATATCAGCAATAATATCAGATATGAATTTGTACAACTAAGATTGTTTAGCTCGATGGGTGGAGCAGTGCTATTACGACACGAACCATGTAGGTTGATTGTGGTCATCATAAAATGGGGAAAACATAAGCATGATGAGTACAGTGTTGACCGTGGCAGTGGGATGGCAGATCTGAAGCTGCAAACCGCGCAAAGGGTAGTTAGCAACCGATGTTTGCTTTGAAATAACAACTAAGATTTGGTATGGACAAGAAAGTACGGTCAACAAGTGACAAAGAAATGCAATTATGTTGTCTCTCTATATGTCGCGACATGCATTTGGAAACTCAAGTGGGACCTTTAGCTAACCAATTAAATGTGTCGGTTAACTAATATCAGCATCATATCACAATCATATTTGAACAACTAAGCTTTCGAATTATGAGTGTTGTGTTGTTTAGCTTGAAGGGTGGAGTAATGCTAGTACGACAAAAAGCACCTACGCAGATCATAGTAGAGTAGATAAAAGGGGAAAACCCTAAGCATCAAGAGAAAAATCAGGAAAGTGGAGCTAGCTGGACCAGTGGGTGGCGCACATGCTTTTCGAAACGAATATAGGAACATTAGGTGACCAATTAAATGTTCTCTGTTTTAGTGATATGAGCATCATATCAGATTCGTATTTCAACACGTAAGCTTTGGGTTGAGGTCTTGAGGAGCAGTGCTAGCACGACACGAAGCACCTACGATGATGGTAGTGAATATAAAGGGGGGAAACCATAAGCTTTACGAGTATAGTGCCCGTGCCATGGCGGATCTGAAGGTGCAAACCGGACAAAGCTACTTTGCAACCAATGTTTGCTTTCAACTAGCCACTACGATTTGGTACGGACAAGAAAAGTACAGTAAACAAATTACGATCTATTTTTCGGGTGAGATCAATAACTTAAGCACATACGGAAGAGTACCACCTCTCTTGCGACGCCGTGTAGGCCTATGCTGATACGTTGAGGGTGCTGCGGGTGCGATGGCTGTCGGCGGCGGGGAAGAAGACTTTAGACGGCAGACGGACGGGTCGGGGGATATATCCTGTTGCCGTGGACGAGGCGGTCGTAGGAGTGGCAACGGCGCCAATGAAGCGAGAGGAGGCGATGAAAGGATCCTAGTCCAGCGCCGTGGATGAGAGACGTCCACCTCTTGTAGTGGACGACGGGGTAGGGGTAGCGGCTCCGGCAAGGTGGAGGATGGGGTGGCGGACGGAGGAGGCTGGCCGTAGTGCGGAGGTTGTCGTGCCGCCGATGGTGTATGAATGGGGAAATGGAGGGGAGGGGGGATCTCAAACTTTGGGACGCGCTTCTCTGAAATGGGGGAAAGTTACGAACTTATCCCCCGTTTAAAATTTCGGACATTGCGTCGGTTGGGGATAGGACGGTAATCTCGCATCTCCCAAATATCTACCGGTAACTATTTCGGGCGAGGAGAGGGTGTTTTGCCGCCCACGGTTGGCGCCCACGGTGTATGAAGGGGGCTGACAGGTAGGGCGGTTGTGTCACGTCTGATGGAAGTTACACATCTGCCCCTATTTAAAATATTAGCCTACATCGATTTCGGACGAGGAGAGTTTGTTTTGCCGCCCACCGTGTATGAATGGGGAAATGGAGGAAGAGACACATGTCTTTCGGACGAGCTTGAATCAAATGTGTTTTGCCGCCCACGTTTGGCGCCCACCGTGTCACGTCTGATTGAAGTTACTAGTCTACCCCTATCGACATGAGTGTAAAACCGGTCGATAAGGATGTCAAGTGTCAGGGGTAGACAATAATTTCCATCTCGCAAACACTTGCTTCGGGAAGCCCACAAATTATAGTGGGTGTTTAGCCGCTTCGTTCAAAACTTGGGAGAATTAGCATTCACGTTTGCCCTGGGACCTGGCAAACTAAATTCAAATCCAATTTGTATTCGATTACGAATATCCACAGATAATTATACGTTTTGTTATTTATTTCTTCAAAACCACAACAAAGATTTATTCCACCTTTATATATGATAATGATTTAGAAATGCCGTGATCTTCGAATTCAGTAGGTTGGATACACTCTGAGTCAAACAGTTATTTCATCCAATACTATATGCTCACACGAAAAACAGTTCACCTTATGTCAATCATATAAGTACCGAGGATTACCTCGCCTAAAAAATTTGGATCATTACAACACATGGACAACATAGGGGGTCTTGCAACATAATCCATTCAGAGACATGACACAACATGCAAGTACAATAATCTAATGACAATTTCAACTGGTATCTAAAGAAGAACCGGGATTACCTTGGGCTTCAGATAGCAGAAACTGCAGGACCTCCTCCGTCTTCAAATGCAACATTCTTACTTCCTCCAATTCTTGGGTTGCTTGCATAATGCGTGCCGCTAATTCCGTAATTTCCAGCCTCAAGATAAAGATTACCTCATTCATGGCAGCCACACCATCTCTTTCTGCCTCTAGTAGAGCCTCAAGCACTATAATATCTGTGCTCAGACTGCTCTCCGGCGGTGTTGCCTCTGAACTGCTACCATCTGGTATCATGGATGGCGCACTGCTTCCACAAATAGATTCTGGGGTTGTACATTGTGTCCTAGTGTGAACGGCATCCTGAAAGGTTTCCGCTGGACATCAGTAAGAGATAGTTATCGTATGATCCAGGCAGTAAGCTTACATGGTAAACGAAGGACGAATTATTGCCGAGCATGGCAAACTATATTTAAATGGTTCGAAGCAGCATCAGCCGAAAAGAAATTAAAATGGTAAGATGAAACTAGGGATGTAAGTGGCAAATAAACGACATCCGCCAGTCCCATCTAGTTAGTTTTTGCTACCTCCCTAGTTCATTTTCCTCAAAAAACAAAAACTCTTTTGAACTATCATACCAGTAGTGGACTTTAATCGGGATTAAACGGGACCCAGTTGACATCCCTAGTTGAAAGGGAGTGTACAACCACTATATTTAAGTTGCCAAGGCATCTAAGCAGTTGAAATAATCTGAGAAAGCACTTAACAGTGTGGCCTCATATAAACTACGAAGAGAGTCTTGTGATGAAGTTGAGAGGAAAAGTTAAGGACTCAAATGAAATAGGCATGCATTTCTTTATGATAGTACAGCAGGCACTGCTGACATATTGGCCAACTCAGGTATAGCGTAACAACAAATAAGCATTCGAATCAAGCAATACAGCAAAGCAGACAACTGAACTATTTGTAATTCGGTAGGATTACACGTTGAGGGCACAAGCCAAGAAAGCAGCCCACTCGCATTACATTTCACATGTACTAAAACACACTGGCTTACCATATGTTGCTGTGAAGCCTAGCTGCTGTTGCAATGTTCTTTGAAGATATCGTCAGCATCCCGTGGTTGCAAATCTAGTTGTTGTAGTTTATTCTGCACCATCTATTTAGGTAAAATTAATTTTAATCGCATTCACTGGTCCGAATTGATCATCAATGGTTCATCTAAACTAATGAAAGAAGGGTGTGTGCATACACGACAATATACCTGCTTCCCTCTATTTTTATGCTTGTTCGAGGTGCCAGCCCCAAAAGAACAAATATTTTGCTTGATGGGGTTGGCAGCTCCATAATTAATAGAAGCATCAAATTAGTCATGCAACTTGGGAAGATCAAGAACACACAAACAAGTAATGAACAGAGGCTCGGAGCAGTGATGTAATAGCTAGCATCAGAAAATGTAGGGTAAAACGAACAAAAAGCAGCGGAACCACATGCTAGTTTGCTGATGTGTAATTAAGCATAGAGAACATTAAGCAGTCTGATGGAACCAACAGGTGGCATCAGAACAAAACTAAAGCATATTAACTATATGTGCACTGGTATGCAATTTAGCACATGTAACATGTTCATTGCCAGAAGTATGGCCCTACAGGTGCAAGCAGAATAACGCGTCTCATGAAAAACTGAATGATGCCCTGAAGAAATTCAAAGGTGCGGTGCTTATGCTAGGAAAGTGAACGTAGGCGCCGGCCGTTGGATAATAGTACCTGATCCTCGGCGGCGTATGGGTATCGTTGTCATACTTGATAGCTAAGGATCGTTGATGGTGCTCGTGTTGCGGTTGAGTTTGGGCCGGCTGTCGCCGTCGCTGAAGCGGCTCCGGTGCTACGATTGCGGCGCCTGTCGACATACAAGAAAGCTCATCTATGGTAAGTGAACAGTTGCACGATAAAGGGAAAAACCGAAGGAGTACAAATCGAAATAACCTGATGAGGCTGCGGCGTCGGTAAAGCAGGGCCGGTGGAGTTGAATATGGCGTCCGTGGAGCGGGTCCGGTGCAGTGGACGAAGGCTTCGGCGGGCGTGTTGTACAGTGCTTTCGGTGAGGCGGATCTGTTGCGGCGGACGAGGGCTTGTATGAAGGGCCAGCGAAGGGGCGGACGAGGGAGTCAGTGAAGGGCCTACGCTGTGGTGGACGAGGGCGCTGGTTAAACAGATCCGGTGCGGTGGACCATGATGGCGGTCAAGGAGATCTGGAGCGGTGGACAAGCCAGTCGCTGAAGTGGCTCCGGTGAAGTGGAGAGTTGGCAGTTGGGGGTTCCAAGGTGCGGAAGGTAGGTCCGGCGGGGTGTGAGGTCCACCGCTGCGGCGGAGGACTAGATTCGGCGACTTGCCGTGGTTGGGGGGGTCGGGGAGGGGAAGGGGAGGGGCTCCGGTGAAGAATGTTGGGGGCAAAGAGGGGAAAACAATGGAGTTACCAAAGCAGCCCTTTTCCGTTCATGTGGCAGGGGTAAAACAGGAATATCGCAGGGCTAAACTTTCGGGCGCGTGATATTTCGATGTGAGTGGGAATTTTGAAAGCTTTTGGCGCCTAAAATTATAAGTATTCTGCTCTCGCATGGCCGACTATGATATCATGGCCGACAATTTGTTTGTTTTGCACGCAAAAAAAAGTGCAAGTTTTGAAAATCAATGTCTCCAACTCGAAACTTAGATTGTCCATTCAATTCAAATATGGATCATTGAGCTACTACAAGCAAATACCATCATACGGTCCAATTCAAATGAAATTCCAAATGTGTTTATCCTAAATATGATGACAAAAGCAAAAATGTGTATGTGTATGAATAAAGTGGATGATTATAAAGTTTGAACATGCCCGTATGTGTATATCTCTAGGTT
Organism: Triticum aestivum; assembly: GCF_018294505.1. Classification (NCBI taxonomy): domain Eukaryota; kingdom Viridiplantae; phylum Streptophyta; class Magnoliopsida; order Poales; family Poaceae; genus Triticum; species Triticum aestivum. Next base: position 17,713,584 of record NC_057805.1, read on the forward strand.
TGATATATGAATTTGAAATCACGAAATCCCGGCTTAAAAAATGTACCTCCGTTTAAATGAATTACAAAAGCTAATGATGGAGTCGAATTCCAAAATTCCAATATTAGGTTTGTAATTCTGGTACATCAAGGTATATCACGCATGTTCAAAAGTATCGTTATCTCATAGTACAAAGTGTGAAACAAATTGATCAACCATGAGTACACAATATCTCAATTACGCTAAAGTCCCTCAAATATAGACACCTCAGTCTTTACCTGAAGTCAACCCCCCCCCACCACACACACACACACACATAGAGAAGTCGTTCTCTCCCCCAAACACCAACACACGGGCACATTAACACCCCTCTCTCTTGTGAAGTCTGGACCCCAACATAGGTCTCTATCACTTTGTCTCTCGGAGTCTCGGGCATGCACACATCTCTTCCCTCACTCTCTAGGTCTCCCGCTATCTCTCTTACGCAAGCACACGCACTATGTAGAGTGTATATTTCCCATACACACAAAACGTCGCCCCCAAACGTCTATCTCCCTAGTTATGTGGTTCTCGCGCACTCACCTCACACACCACCCCCATTGCAAACAAGCACACTTTGTCTCCTTGTGCACCACTCTCCTCTTTCTATCTCTCCCACATGCGGACCCGCCCCAGCTCCTTCCCTGTATACATATATGTCGTGACTCTTTGCATAGCTCCCTAATGTATAATCGTTCTCGATTTCGCACATTGTTCTCTACACCATCTATTCTAGATCTCTCATGAAGTCCCTATCACACACACGATGACTCGCTTCCCTTGCGTCTCCGTTCACAGGCCAATTTCGGACAACATCAACATTGTCTCCCTATCTATACGCCATTTATGGACACAAACGACCCCTCTCGCCTCCTCCCTTCCTCTCTCTCTCTCCGTCGCTAGCTCTCTCTTTCTCTCGCTCTCACACCCCTCTCCCACACACACACTCGATGTCTCTTCCAAATAGTCTGCTCCCCCCGCCCGCACCCATGCTATCTCGCTACTACACATGTCACACCATTCCCCCTTCCCTTATACTAGGTTTACATCATCAGTGGTCTCTCTAATCCACATACACTCTCTCCCTCTCACACACAAACGCATGCACAAACACACACAGACACGCACAAACACCCATTTATCTGGATCCTCATCTCTCCTCATGTCCGCATGTGTATCTCACACACTCACTCTCTAATTATGTATATGTGTCTCCACGTTACACAACACAAAGCCCCATGTACATGTCTCTCTCTATCCTCCACACACATAGACACAAAGAATCTGTTATCATTGCCTCAGTCTCTAACATATCACACACGCACACTGTCTCTCTCTCTCTCTCTCGCAAACACGCTCAACAAGGGTTTCCCCGTGAATAACTTACCGTTTATTCATCAACAGTCATGGCAGTATGGCGAACACGAGATGTGAAAAAGAATAAATCTACACATGCTTAGACCACCTAGTATGACTACTAGGACTAGAGCAAGCCAAAAAGCGCGCCGCCGTCACCCCCTCCTTGTCAGCGACGGGAAAATCTTTGTTTTACACAGTCGAGAAGTCATTGTGCTAAGGCCCCACATGCCGAGTCGTTGAATAGAATGTAGATGCTAGTTTACGGAAGCAAGTATCGATAATACGTTTGTATCTCCATACTTATATTTATTCTCTTATAAAAAACCGAGTTGGTGATGATGGTACGTGTGCCATCTTGCAATATAGACCGTCCGATCTATATCTGACGGATGGAAATTAAACTAAAAGATACCCGCACCCCTCTCCACATTGGAGACAAGGCCTTCCCTCGTTCATCCTTATCTCCAACAAACCTCATTGTTGAGCAATTAAGAAAGGAAGCCTCTGGAACAAACTGGCCTGGTGGCCGCTGCCGGCGTCGTCAATCCCCATGCCTCCGCTCAGTTCTGTTAGGAATAAGCAACTTGTATTCCCATGAGGCCATAGGCCGATATATATATACATGTACAGGTGTAGAACATATGCAGGAAACCCCTTATACAACGGGATAAATACAAAGGGGTACATGACTTATATTATAACTCTAACACCCCCCCTCAAACTCATGGTGGAGGAACAACACTGAGTTTGGAGAGATAAAAGCCATGTTGTGCTCTAGTCTGGGCCTTTGTCAGGAAATCTGCCAACTGTAACTCGGAAGGCACATACTGAAGAGCAATAACCTGATCCTGCACAGCAGCGCGCACATAGAAAGCATCAACACCAATATGCTTGGTGAGCTCATGCTTCACAGGATCGCGCGCAATGCTAATAGCACCTGTACTGTTAGATAAGAGCAGAGTCGGTGTAGTGACAGAAACACCAAAGTCCTGAAGTAACCACCGTAACCAAGTCACCTCTGCGGTCAAAAGAGCCATGGCTCGCAACTCAACCTCAGCACTCGAACGGGAAACTGCAATCTGTTTCTTCGTCTTCCAGGCAATGAGAGAACCGCCAAGAAAAACACAGTAAGCAGAAAGTGAACGGCGATCAGAAGGATCACTAGCCCACGTAGCATCCGAATAGGCCTGAAGCTGTAAAGAACTGGAGCTAGGAAAGAAGAGACGGTGAGAGATCGTGCCCCGAAGATATCGGAGAACACGAAGAAGATGGCTATAGTGAACCGATGTGGGAGCAGAGACAAACTGACTCAGAATATGAACCGGATAAGAGATGTCCGGACGAGTGACAGCTAGATAGACAAGACTGCCAATGAGATGACGATAACGCGTCGGGTCAGGGAGAGGATCACCATCAGTAGCACGGAGGTGAACATTGAGCTCCATAGGAGTCTCAACAATGCGCTCGTCAGTAAGAGCAGCACGAGCAAGAAGATCATGGATATACTTTTCCTGGGATATAAAAAAGCCATCAGAGGTAGAGAAGACTTCAATCCCAAGAAAGTAGCGAAGAGGTCCAAGATCAGACATAAGAAACTGCTCACTAAGACGGGCCTTTACAAAGGCAATATACTCGGGGTCATCCCCAGTGATGATCATGTCATCAACATAGAGAAGAAGAAGAGTTCGACCACGAGGAGAAAGGTGAATAAACAATGCTGGATCATGAGCACTTGCTAAAAAACCAGCAGTAGTGACCACAGAGGCAAAACGCTCAAACCAGGCGCGAGGGGCTTGCTTAAGGCCATAGAGAGAGCGACGAAGATGACATACCATGCCATCAGGAACAGAATACCCAGGTGGGGGCTGCATGTACACCTCCTCACGTAGCTCACTATTAAGAAAGGCATTCTTAACATCAAGCTGAGATATAGACCAGTGGCGTGCAGAGGCAACGGCAAGAAGTGTACGAATAGTGGTCATATGGGCCACAGGCGCAAAAGTCTCGTCATAATCACGACCATCCTCCTGCTGAAAACCACGAGCCACAAGACGAGCTTTGTGACGCTCAAGAGAACCATCGGAGCGAGTCTTAACCTTGTAGACCCACTTACAAGTGATGGGACGGACTCCGGGAGGAAGAGAAACAAGATCCCAGGTACCAGTGCGTTCAAGAGCAGCAATCTCCTCTGCCATCGCAAACTGCCATTCAGGATGAACAACAGCCTGACGATAAGAAGTTGGCTCAAGAACAGCAGCACTAGCGGTGGGAAATCCAAAGCGATCAACAGGCGGACGAGGACGAGAACTGTTGAGGATATAGACCTTGGAGTCACTCGCCAGGAGGGCCGGGTTACTTGTAGTGTCATTGCCAGAAGCCCGGAGCCAAGTTCGAAGATAATGGGCCAGAGATGGGCTGAGACCCGGATATGGCTTAAAGCCCGTAGTACAATCTTTATTGTTATAGTAGACTTGTAGTGTAAGGCAAGTATTGTTTAGAGTCCGAGCCGGACACTCTTATGAGCCGGCCGGGACTCTAAGGGCCGCTGGGTGCCAACCTCCCTATATAAAGGGACGACCCGGCAGCGGTTTAGGGGCGACAACAATCTGATCGAGAGCCGGGCATAGCTGTTTAGCTCCCTGGTTATCGAAACCCTGATTAATACCACCTCAACTGGACGTAGGCTTTTACCTTCACCTTAAGGGGCCGAACCAGTATAAACCCTCGTGTTCCTTGTCCCACTTAACCCCTTCAATCTTCCCAATTGCGATGGCTCCACGACTAAGTCCTAACCCGAGGACATCTGCCGTGACAATTCCACGACAGTTGGCGCCCACCGTGGGGCTGGCGCACGGTGGATTTGAGTTCTTGAAGGGCAGCTTCGAAGGGCTCAAGGGATACGCTGTGGGCCGGATGACCAAGAGTCGTCGCGGCAAGCTCTACATCGACGATGCGGACTGGGGCCCCGACGCCGGCTCAGTGGAGTACGGGTACCGGGTCCCCTTCGGTGGAATTCATGTCTTCATCGGCAAGATTGGAGAGCCGGGCCCCGAGCCGGATCTCCGCGCCGGTCTCATCGAAACGGCTCAGCGCGCACGACCCACCCGGGCCTGGCCTGCCTTAAAGCGCGCTTTTGTGGGATGCATCCACGGAGGGCCCTCTGATCCATCTGGGTCTGGGGATGAGGCGGCCGCCGGCTCAGACGGCGAGTCGGCCGCTGATGAGTCAAACTCGTTGTACCAACTTCAAGATGGCAGGCTCATGAGTTATTCCGATGGCAACAGTATTCCGGACCTTTTTGAGCCGCCAAGTCAGGTTGGAGTTTTTATGGCTGGTGCGCAGCCTGTTCAGAACCCCGCTGCCGGATCGGAAAACCCGGTGCCTTCCCCGGCTCAGGTGCTGATGGATCTCACGGATAAGATGACGGCCCTGTTAACCGCCATGGTCGACCCGGCGGATCAAGTTCAGCATGATGCGGCGGTGGCACAGCTAAAATTGGATCTGATAAAAGCTAAAGAGGACCTTGCAGCGGAAGGGATCAGGCTGGCTGCGGAGCGGGCGGCTCTCGATGCCCAGACCCAGCTGATTCAGGCGCAGTCCTTCCAACTCACGATGGATCAGAACGCGGCCAATGAGGTCATGAGAAGGAGGCATCAAAAGGCTCAATCTCGACTCCCGCCGGTCTACGATCCGCGCAACCTCTTCAACACGCCAGGTGCAGGGTCTAGTCACCCGCCAGGGGTCGTAGCACCCGGGTCTGGACCCCTTATTCAACCACGAGTGATGGGGCCTCCCCAGGGGCCCCCTGCCCCGCCTCAATATGTGCCAATACCCCCGGGCCATTATAATAACCCGCTGGAGAACATGGTCGCCGCGGCGGCACGGCTGGCGGCTCTGCCCGTTGATGGCGACTCTCCGACGGCTATTGAGACCCGCCGGGTCAGAGAACTCCTTCATACAGCACTGGCGCAACAAGAGGCGTACTCCTACAGCCGGGATAGGATCCACTCAACCCCTCGTCCAGGGCAGAGCCCGAGTTACAGCCGGCACATGGTCTCGGCGACCGGCTCAAGTAATGTCCGACGCCATGACCCGCCCCCTGGTCATGGCCCGGCTCATAATGGAGCCTTCTACGTAGCAGACCAAGCACGCCAGGAGGCGGAGCAGGCGCCTCAATTGACGGCTTACCAGACCCCCCCGGCTTATCTGACGACGTCCGTTGATGCGGGTATCCCTACCAGAACCGGGGGTGTCCCTTGTTTGGTGCCAGCTATCCGTAATGAACGTCTACCCAAGGACTTCAAAGGACCTAGGAAGGTGCCTAACTATACAGCAGACTTACAGCCTGCAGCCTGGATTGAGAGTTATGAGATGGCTATGGAATTACTGGAAGTCAGTGAGGCGGCCATGGCCAAATATTTCACCATGATGTTAGATGGAACTGCCCGCACGTGGTTGAAAGGGTTACCGCCGAACTCCACTGGGTCTTGGGCTGAGCTGAAAGCCCGGTTCATTCAAAACTTCAAAGATACCTCCAGGCAATCTATATCAATCGTGGATCTGACTAACTGTAAGCAGCAGGAGGGTGAATCCACGACCCATTGGGTTCGCCGGGTCAAGGAGATCATACATTCATCGGATAAGATGGATGCCGGCTCTGCAGTCTTAATGATTGGAACAAAACTGTCGCTTTGTGCCCCTAAAGATGAAACTCGGGCGGCTTAAGCGTGACTGTACTGATATGGGTACACTGATGGCGGCTCTTGTCAAGTACGCCGATTCCGATGGTACCAAGGATCCCCCTTCAGATGATGAAAGGACAGGGAAGGGAAAGAAGAACGGCAACGGCAAGGGTCCTCAGCTTAGCCCGGGGAACCAAAGAGGAGGCAAGCGCAAGGCCGATGGAAGCCTAGAGTTTGTAGCCAACACCAACTCTCAAGGTAATAACCAGCGACGCAAGGGGAGGCCCCCTCCCCGAGGCGGCGGGTCAGGACCTTCTCTGGAACAGCTGTTGAATGAACCTTGTCCGAGACACGGTTCTAGAGAGAAGCTAGCGACTCATCTGTGGAAGGATTGTGCTATCATGAAGGCCTTTAAAAACTACAATGGTCCGGGTGGCGGCTCAGGCGCCGGCGGCTTTCATGGCCCGGGCGGCGGGTCAAATTCCGGTCCTCAGAACGGTCAAGGGGGCTTTAATCAACAGTCTGGTCAGGGTCATCAACAACAACAGGGGGGCTATCAGACCAACCCAAAGCAGCTTAGCGGTGGACAGTATCACGTGTTCACCACTAGTTTGTGCAAACGAGACGAGAAGCTTCACAAGAGGGCTGTTAATGCTGTTGAGCCGGCGGTTCCACGCTACTTACGGTGGTCGGAGCAGCCCATAGTGTGGAGTATGGAGGATCACCCTCCCCGGGTGGATAACCCGGGCCACCTGGCCTTAGTGGTGGCTCCTCAAGTGGGAGGCTATAAGTTCACAAAGGTACTCATGGATGGAGGCAGCAGCATCAACATCCTCTATTATGGGACTTTCCGTCGTATGGGGCTAGTTGATAAGAACCTCAGCCGTCAAATACTATCTTCCATGGTGTGGTACCTGGTAAATCGGCTTATCCAGTCGGCAAGATCGAACTGGAAGCGGCCTTCGGTGATGAGAACAACTACAGGGTGGAGAAGTTGACCTTTGAGGTGGTCAAGATAAGAAATCCTTACCACGCCATATTTGGACGGCCGGCTTACGCCAAGTTCATGGCACGGCCGTGTTATGTGTACTTACAACTCAAGATGCCGGGTCACAACGGGACCATTACGGTTCACGGCAGCCGGAAAGTGGCTCTGGAGTGTGAGGAAGGTGACGCGGCTTATGCAGAGTCTGTTTGTGCCACAGAAGAGTTGAAATTTTATAAAGACAATGTTGACCCAACAGATATGACCTCTCTGAAAAAGCCAACCACGGAGAATGAACCAGCAATGAAGTTTAAATCAGCTGATGAGACTAAACTTGTTGATTTTGTTCCAGGTGACTCGTCTCAGCAGTTCAGCATCAGTGCAAATCTGGACCCGAAATAGGAAGGCGCGCTCATCGAGTTCATCCGTGAGAATAGGGACATCTTCGCATGGAAACCTTCTGACATGCCAGGTGTACCTAGAGAACTCGCTGAGCACACTCTCAATGTTGATCCAAAATTTAA
>NC_057805.1:17721161-17723693 GCF_018294505.1 Triticum aestivum
CGAAGGTTGACGACTTCCAGTCGATGCCGCTGAGAGCCTCGAACTGGGCTTCTTCGTCAATTAACCCGGCCGGGTCAATTTCGGGGGCGAAGGTGTGCTGGCGAGCCGGAGGAATCAGACTGAGAGCTTCATAGCGAGGGGTTGGAATTCTCTGATTCTCCGCGTTGTACCCCGGCTGATACTTGGTTAAGTCGGTGTCGTTCCCGATGATGGTGGCCACCGGGCGTACAGCCTTCACACATGCTGCGAAATCCTTCTGGTCGAAGGCTGAGCCGTCTTCCTTCAGGCTCGGGTAACCCAGGGCGATGTCTGCCGGGTCTAGCTCCGGCAGGAATGCCTTGGCCCGGCTCAGCGCGGCAATTGCTCCGGATCTTGCGGAGGCTCGGCGTAGCTCCTGGATCCGTTGTGGCAGAACAGCAAGCCGGCGCAGGACTTCGGCCAGATGGGTTGGTACCTCATTGGATAGGGCCACCACAGCTAAGGCGCGCTGTGACCCGGTGTAGAGTTGTTCCACCAGGGTGTACACGGCCTTTAACTTGGTGACCACGCTCTGGTTCAGGTTGGCACTCCTGGGACCTGTTTAAATAAAGATCAGGTAAGCCGGTGACAAGGATGAATTATAACATATACAGACTTGATGAAAGCCGGCGAGGTGACTTACCAAATATAGCAGCCACCATCTGGGAAACCTGGCGCTTTAGGCTGGAGAGCTCAGCGGTTTTCTCATTGAGGGCCTTCTCCGCTTGTTCTGCCCGGGTCACCAGTGCGGCTTTCTCCTCAGCCCAGGCCTTCCGCTCAGCGTCGAATTCAGTCTTCAATTTCTCCTGAGCGGCGATGCTGGAGACAAACTTGGCGTTCGCCTTCCGGGTCTCCATCTCTTGAGTTTTTAACCGGCTCTTGAGACCCGCAAGGTCCGACTCAAATTTCTTGCCAGTAGCCTGCATATATTTCCGGGTTATTAAACAGTCATTATATAAGTCCCAAGCACTTTCCAAGCAAAGACACTTGGCACTTGGGGGCTAATGCATATTGAACGTGCCTATCTACGTACTGCTGGTTCAATTAAGTAAGCTGGACTCTAAGTCTACAACATATGCCAAGTATAAGTTATAGACTTGGGGGCTAGCATGACAAGGATCACTATGCGGAAAGTAAGAAGACAGCAGAAGGTTACCTCAGACTTTTGTTGGATCTGATTGACCATGGCGATCTCCGCGTCCCGGCTCTTGTGAACCTGGCTGATGTAGCCAGAAACAAGCTCTCCAATGCTCAAATCGGGGTAGCCCGAGAGATCCAGATTCGCCCGGTGGGGTCGCAGCAGCTCCCCCTTCGCGGAGCATTGGGCCAGTGCGGTCGGCCTCCCTGGCTCAACATACTCCGTCCGGGTAATTACCACGTCCGGGTCGTTAGCCGGTGGGGTTGAGCCGGAGGCCTCCGGATTAGCTGACGCTTCGGTCGTTGTCTTGGTGGCCGGGGCAGGGGCTTCAGGCGCCGTATCCATGGGAATGGTGGCCTCGGAGGCGGCTGGCGGATCTTGAGCCGCCGTCTCCGGCTCAGGCAAGTCCGTCACTCCGGCTGACCTGGTCTTCTTTGCTCTTTTGGTGAGCTTTGCCTGGGCACTGAAAAGACAGAAGTGTTAGGCATACAAAGAGTAAATACAGACATATAATGTAAGGTGATTGTTATTACCCGGGTGCAGTCTTGAAGGCCGGCAGACTTGACTGCATGGAGTCACCCGAAGAGGGGGAGGTCTCCTGGTAATTGGAGTCAGAAGAATTAAGTGGTTGACGGATAACACCCGCCAACGGATGAAAAGGGTACAAGTGAGAAAAGACCTCGGTGCGACGCTTCCTTGTCGCGTCGGGTAACCCGGCGGAGAAGTCGGTGTCCTTGCAGGCCCGGGTGAGATGCCGGCTTTCGTGAACCTGCTGCTTCAAAATAAATTGAGGGTCTTGATGAGCTAATGGATGAGAAAAGCTTATTTTCCGGGTTACCCTTCGGACTTTCAGCTGTGGCAAAGGCTCCGAGTCGGAGGGGAGTAATGTTACCTCTTCAATCACCGGGTTACTGGCGCCGGTGTCATCCTGTCAATAAGCAAAATGATGGTAAAGTGGACAGCAGCAAACAATAAATATGGCAAGAGTTTAAAGGTTTAAGGGTTACCTCTGACTCGGAGCTATCGCTTAAATGCAGCAGCTCCGAAGCAGTGGGTTTGTTTCCTTTTTCGCGAGGGGCGGCTTTCTTCGCCTTCCTGGCCTTCTTGGCCGCCTCATGGTCATACTTGACCCGCCAGAATTTATCATCAGCCTGAGAAATACAGTAATGAGTTCTTAGTAAGATGACAGGTAAAAGAAAAAATGGAAAGGTTAAAGTCAGCGGCTTACCGCTGGAGCTGGATTGGTCTTGCAGAACGGGGCTAGCCCGGTTTTTCCACAGTCTGCCAGGCTCTCGTTTAATAGAGCCTTGGTCTCTTCTTCGGCAACGTCTTCTGGAAGGTCGTTGCGACTGTGCCTCTGCGGGTCATCCTTTCGC
>NC_057805.1:17723703-17729800 GCF_018294505.1 Triticum aestivum
AACCCGAGGACATCTGCCGTGACAATTCCACGACAGTTGGCGCCCACCGTGGGGCTGGCGCACGGTGGATTTGAGTTCTTGAAGGGCAGCTTCGAAGGGCTCAAGGGATACGCTGTGGGCCGGATGACCAAGAGTCGTCGCGGCAAGCTCTACATCGACGATGCGGACTGGGGCCCCGACGCCGGCTCAGTGGAGTACGGGTACCGGGTCCCCTTCGGTGGAATTCATGTCTTCATCGGCAAGATTGGAGAGCCGGGCCCCGAGCCGGATCTCCGCGCCGGTCTCATCGAAACGGCTCAGCGCGCACGACCCGCCCGGGCCCGGCCTGCCTTAAAGCGCGCTTTTGTGGGATGCATCCACGGAGGGCCCTCTGATCCATCTGGGTCTGGGGACGAGGCGGCCGCCGGCTCTGACGGCGAGTCGGCCGCTGATGAGTCAAACTCGTTGTACCAACTTCAAGATGGCAGGCTCATGAGTTATTCCGATGGCAACAGTATTCCGGACCTTTTTGAGCCGCCAAGTCAGGTTGGAGTTTTTATGGCTGGTGCGCAGCCTGTTCAGAACCCCGCTGCCGGATCGGAAAACCCGGTGCCTTCCCCGGCTCAGGTGCTGATGGATCTCACGGATAAGATGACGGCCCTGTTAACCGCCACGGTCGACCCAGCGGATCAAGTTCAGCATGATGAGGCGGTGGCACAACTAAAATTGGATCTGATAAAAGCTAAAGAGGACCTTGCAGCGGAAGGGATCAGGCTGGCTGCGGAGCGGGCGGCTCTCGATGCCCAGACCCAGCTGATTCAGGCGCAGTCCTTCCAACTCACGATGGATCAGAACGCGGCCAATGAGGTCATGAGAAGGAGGCATCAAAAGGCTCAATCTCGACTCCCGCCGGTCTACGATCCGCGCAACCTCTTCAACACGCCAGGTGCAGGGTCTAGTCACCCGCCAGGGGTCGTAGCACCCGGGTCTGGACCCCTTATTCAACCACGAGTGATGGGGCCTCCCCAGGGGCCCCCTGCCCCGCCTCAATATGTTCCAATACCCCCGGGCCATTATAATAACCCGCTGGAGAACATGGTCGCCGCAGCGGCACGGCTGGCGGCTCTGCCCGTTGATGGCGACTCTCCGACGGCTATTGAGACCCGCCGGGTCAGAGAACTCCTTCATACAGCACTGGCGCAACAAGAGGCGTACTCCTACAGCCGGGATAGGATCCACTCAACCCCTCGTCCAGGGCAGATCCCGAGTTACAGCCGGCACATGGTCTCGGCGACCGGCTCAAGTAATGTCCGACGCCATGACCCGCCCCCTGGTCATGGCCCGGCTCATAATGGAGCCTTCTACGTAGCAGACCAAGCACGCCAGGAGGCGGAGCAGGCGCCTCAATTGACGGCTTACCAGACCCCCCGGCTTATCCGACGACGTCCGTTGATGCGGGTATCCCTACCAGAACCGGGGGTGTCCCTTGTTTGGTGCCAGCTATCCGTAATGAACGTCTACCCAAGGACTTCAAAGGACCTAGGAAGGTGCCTAACTATACAGCAGACTTACAGCCTGCAGCCTGGATTGAGAGTTATGAGATGGCTATGGAATTACTGGAAGTCAGTGAGGCGGCCATGGCCAAATATTTCACCATGATGTTAGATGGAACTGCCCGCACGTGGTTGAAAGGGTTACCGCCGAACTCCACTGGGTCTTGGGCTGAGCTGAAAGCCCGGTTCATTCAAAACTTCAAAGATACCTCCAGGCAATCTATGTCAATCGTGGATCTGACTAACTGTAAGCAGCAGGAGGGTGAATCCACGACCCATTGGGTTCGCCGGGTCAAGGAGATCATACATTCATCGGATAAGATGGATGCCGGCTCTGCAGTCTTAATGATTGGAACAAAACTGTCGCTTTGTGCCCCTAAAGATGAAACTCGGGCGGCTTAAGCGTGACTGTACTGATATGGGTACACTGATGGCGGCTCTTGTCAAGTACGCCGATTCCGATGGTACCAAGGATCCCCCTTCAGATGATGAAAGGACAGGGAAGGGAAAGAAGAACGGCAACGGCAAGGGTCCTCAGCTTAGCCCGGGGAACCAAAGAGGAGGCAAGCGCAAGGCCGATGGAAGCCTAGAGTTTGTAGCCAACACCAACTCTCAAGGTAATAACCAGCGACGCAAGGGGAGGCCCCCTCCCCGAGGCGGCGGGTCAGGACCTTCTCTGGAACAGCTGTTGAATGAACCTTGTCCGAGACACGGTTCTAGAGAGAAGCTAGCGACTCATCTGTGGAAGGATTGTGCTATCATGAAGGCCTTTAAAAACTACAATGGTCCGGGTGGCGGCTCAGGCGCCGGCGGCTTTCATGGCCCGGGCGGCGGGTCAAATTCCGGTCCTCAGAACGGTCAAGGGGGCTTTAATCAACAGTCTGGTCAGGGTCATCAACAACAACAGGGGGGCTATCAGACCAACCCAAAGCAGCTTAGCGGTGGACAGTATCACGTGTTCACCACTAGTTTGTGCAAACGAGACGAGAAGCTTCACAAGAGGGCTGTTAATGCTGTTGAGCCGGCGGTTCCACGCTACTTACGGTGGTCGGAGCAGCCCATAGTGTGGAGTATGGAGGATCACCCTCCCCGGGTGGATAACCCGGGCCACCTGGCCTTAGTGGTGGCTCCTCAAGTGGGAGGCTATAAGTTCACAAAGGTACTCATGGATGGAGGCAGCAGCATCAACATCCTCTATTATGAGACTTTCCGTCGTATGGGGCTAGTTGATAAGAACCTCAGCCGTCAAATACTATCTTCCATGGTGTGGTACCCGGTAAATCGGCTTATCCAGTCGGCAAGATCGAACTGGAAGTGGCCTTCGGTGATGGGAACAACTACAGGGTGGAGAAGTTGACCTTTGAGGTGGTCAAGATAAGAAATCCTTACCACGCCATATTTGGACGGCCGGCTTACGCCAAGTTCATGGCACGGCCGTGTTATGTGTACTTACAACTCAAGATGCCGGGTCACAACGGGACCATTACGGTTCACGGCAGCCGGAAAGTGGCTCTGGAGTGTGAGGAAGGTGACGCGGCTTATGCAGAGTCTGTTTGTGCCACAGAAGAGTTGAAATTTTATAAAGACAATGTTGACCCAACAGATATGACCTCTCTGAAAAAGCCAACCACGGAGAATGAACCAGCAATGAAGTTTAAATCAGCTGATGAGACTAAACTTGTTGATTTTGTTCCAGGTGACTCGTCTCAGCAGTTCAGCATCAGTGCAAATCTGGACCCGAAATAGGAAGGCGCGCTCATCGAGTTCATCCGTGAGAATAGGGACATCTTCGCATGGAAACCTTCTGACATGCCAGGTGTACCTAGAGAACTCGCTGAGCACACTCTCAATGTTGATCCAAAATTTAAGCCGGACAGACAGTTCCTTCGACGGTTTAACGAAGAGAGGCGGAAGGCTATTGGTGAAGAAGTGGCCCGGCTTTTGGCGGCCGGGTTCATTGTTGAGGTTTTTCACCCAGAGTGGTTGGCTAACCCGGTGCTTGTACTTAAGAAGAACGGCACCTGGCGGATGTGTGTGGACTACACGGACTTGAACAAGGCGTGTCCGGCTGATCCTTTTGCGCTCCCCCGTATTGATCAGATCATTGATGCTACGACAGGTTGTGCACGCTTAAGTTTCTTGGATGCCTATTCCGGGTATCATCAGATTAAGATGGCAGTTAAGGACCAGGAGAAGACGGTGTTCATCACTCCCTTTGGAGCCTTCTGCTATGTCTCTATGCCCTTTGGGCTCAAGTGTGCGCAGGCGACTTACCAGTGTTGTGTACAGAATTGTCTCCATAAACAGATCGGGCGCAATGTTCACGCTTACGTGGACGATATTGTGGTTAAGTCCATCAAGGAGGAAACCCTGATAGATGACTTAAGGGAAACCTTCGATAATCTCCGGGTCTACAAGATGATGCTTAACCCGGCCAAATGTGTTTTTGGTGTTCCTGCGGGCAAGCTATTGGGCTTCTTGGTTTCTGACAGAGGAATTGAAGCTAACCCGGAGAAGATCAAAGCTATCACTTCTCTAGCTAAGCCGGCATGTATAAATGATGTTCAGCGTTTGGCAGGTCGCATCGCTGCTTTAAGCCGGTTCATAAGCCGCTTGGGTGAGAAGGCTATGCCCTTATATCAGTTGATGAAGAAAACGGATAACTTTGTCTGGAATGATGCAGCTAATACCGCCTTCGAGGTTGGAAGAAGCAACTGGCAGAGCCCCCCGTCCTTGCTGCTCCGGTTGATAAGGAGCCCTTGCTACTGTATGTGGCGGCAAACACACGAGCCGTCAGTGTGGCTATGGTGGTGGAGCGTAAGGAGAGGGGTAAGGAGCATCCGGTTCAGCGGCCGGTTTATTATGTCAGTGAGGTGCTTATTGAGTCCAAGCAACGATACCCACACTGGCAGAAGCTTGTATATGGTGTGTTCATGGCGAGCCGGAAACTCAAGCATTATTTTCAGGGTCATCCCATCACTGTGGTCAGTTCTGCCCGTCTTGGGGATATTATCCAGAACCGAGAGGCTACAGGGAGAATTGCTAAGTGGGCTATTGAGCTTGGGCCTCATGGCCTCAAATATGTGCCACGCACTGCTGTTAAGTCTCAGGCTTTGGTGGATTTTATTAATGATTGGACAGAGTCGCAAGTGCCTGAGCAGAATCCGGATAACACCTATTGGACTATTCACTTTGATGGGTCCAGGCAGCTGGAGGGCTCGGGGGCTGGTGTTGTATTGGCTTCCCCTAGGGGTGACAAGTTCCAGTATGTGCTACAATTGATGTTTCCTTGCACTAACAATGCGGCTGAATACGAGGCCTTACTCCACGGTCTTCGGGTGGCTAAGGAGATGAGCTTAAGCCGGGTACGGTGCTTTGGGGACTCAGATTTGGTGGTTCAACAAGTATCAGGCACTTGGGATTCTAAGGATCCCCTCATGGCGGCTTATCGCCGCGAGGTTGATGCCATTGCTGGGCACTTTCAGGGATATCAAGTGGAGCACATTGACCGCAGGAAGAATGAGGCGGCTGATGCTTTAAGCCGGCTCGGCTCTCAGCGAAAGCCGGTGCCGCCTAACACTTTCCTGGATGTCCTATATAACCCTTCGGTTAAGTTGCCTACAGAGGAGGACTTGGCTATCCCTGACCCGGAGGCACGACTGGTGGCGGTTTTTCATGTCATACCAGACTGGACAATGCCGTGCTTGGTTTATATAACCCGGGGAGAGTTGCCTGAGGATGAAACTTTGGCCAGGCAAATAATCCGGCGGGCCAAGTCAATGATTGTTATCAACGGCGAGTTGCATCATCGCAGTGTTTCAGGGGTATTTCAGCGTTGTATTTCCCCTGAGGAAGGTCAAGAGATCTTGCGCGAGATCCATGAAGGGGATTGCGGCCATCATGCCGGCTCAAAATCCCTTGTGGCCAAGGCATTCCGTCATGGTTTTTATTGGTTGACGGCTCACGCTGATGCGGAGGACTTGGTCAGTAAGTGTGATGGTTGTCAGAGGTTCTCCCGATGGCCTCATGTGCCGGCTCAGGAATTGAGGATGATCCCGATCACTTGGCCCTTTGCGGTCTGGGGGCTTGATATGGTCGGGCCTTTTAAACGGTCCAGGGATAAGAAGACCCACCTCTTGGTGGCAGTGGACAAATTCACGAAGTGGGTGGAAGCTGAGCCAGTTAGCAAGTGTGATGCAGCCACGGCGGTTCAATTTATGAAAAAGGTGATCTTCCGCTTCGGCTTTCCGCACAGCATATAACAGACAATGGCAGTAATCTGTCTAAAGGCGCTATGGAGGAGTTTTGTCAACGAGAGCATATCTGGCTTGATGTTTCTTCAGTGGCTCATCCCCAGTCCAATGGTCAAGCTGAGAGAGCTAACCAGGAGATTCTGAAGGGCATCAAACCCCGGCTTTTGGTCCCTTTGCAACGGACGCCGGGTTGTTGGGTGGAGGAGTTGCCCTCCGTCTTATGGAGCATCAACACTACTCCTAACAGGTCTACTGGCTTCACGCCTTTCTTCATGGTTTATGGGGCAGAAGCGGTCCTCCCTAGTGACATCC
>NC_057805.1:17730302-17734043 GCF_018294505.1 Triticum aestivum
GGAAGTATGTTACAGGCCATTAAGTGTGTTCTCATGGCTATGTTCAGAGTGTCACTAAGGACCAGTCCTTTTTTTTGAGTCATATTCCGGGTTATCCATCTCAAACACCTGATTCTCAGGGTGGTAAGCCGCCTTGAGACTTGTGATTTGCCTTTCTATGCGGATACTTAACGGCACCTGTTAAGGTTGAGAAGGACAAAGGGATAATTATGACCCGGAGGAACACCAAAAGGATAACATTAAGGGACTGCAGCATTCATTACATGCACGATGGCACGGCAGAGATAAATTGTTGCACCTATTCTATTACAAAATTCACCAAGTCTCAAGGACGGAGCGTTGTTCGGTGAACCGCCAGCCGCTTTATGACGCTTGTTGAGTTGAAGTCCCCGGCTCGTCTTCTGCTCCGGCTGATCCCAAGACTTCGAAGGTTGACGACTTCCAGTCGATGCCGCTGAGAGCCTCGAACTGGGCTTCTTCGTCAATTAACCCGGCCGGGTCAATTTCGGGGGCGAAGGTGTGCTGGCGAGCCGGAGGAATCAGACTGAGAGCTTCATAGCGAGGGGTTGGAATTCTCTGATTCTCCGCGTTGTACCCCGGCTGATACTTGGTTAAGTCGGTGTCGTTCCCGATGATGGTGGCCACCGGGCGTACAGCCTTCACACATGCTGCGAAATCCTTCTGGTCGAAGGCTGAGCCGTCTTCCTTCAGGCTCGGGTAACCCAGGGCGATGTCTGCCGGGTCTAGCTCCGGCAGGAATGCCTTGGCCCGGCTCAGCGCGGCAATTGCTCCGGATCTTGCGGAGGCTCGGCGTAGCTCCTGGATCCGTTGTGGCAGAACAGCAAGCCGGCGCAGGACTTCGGCCAGATGGGTTGGTACCTCATTGGATAGGGCCACCACAGCTAAGGCGCGCTGTGACCCGGTGTAGAGTTGTTCCACCAGGGTGTACACGGCCTTTAACTTGGTGACCACGCTCTGGTTCAGGTTGGCACTCCTGGGACCTGTTTAAATAAAGATCAGGTAAGCCGGTGACAAGGATGAATTATAACATATACAGACTTGATGAAAGCCGGCGAGGTGACTTACCAAATATAGCAGCCACCATCTGGGAAACCTGGCGCTTTAGGCTGGAGAGCTCAGCGGTTTTCTCATTGAGGGCCTTCTCCGCTTGTTCTGCCCGGGTCACCAGTGCGGCTTTCTCCTCAGCCCAGGCCTTCCGCTCAGCGTCGAATTCAGTCTTCAATTTCTCCTGAGCGGCGATGCTGGAGACAAACTTGGCGTTCGCCTTCCGGGTCTCCATCTCTTGAGTTTTTAACCGGCTCTTGAGACCCGCAAGGTCCGACTCAAATTTCTTGCCAGTAGCCTGCATATATTTCCGGGTTATTAAACAGTCATTATATCAGTCCCAAGCACTTTCCAAGCAAAGACACTTGGCACTTGGGGGCTAATGCATATTGAACGTGCCTATCTACGTACTGCTGGTTCAATTAAGTAAGCTGGACTCTAAGTCTACAACATATGCCAAGTATAAGTTATAGACTTGGGGGCTAGCATGACAAGGATCACTATGCGGAAAGTAAGAAGACAGCAGAAGGTTACCTCAGACTTTTGTTGGATCTGATTGACCATGGCGATCTCCGCGTCCCGGCTCTTGTGAACCTGGCTGATGTAGCCAGAAACAAGCTCTCCAATGCTCAAATCGGGGTAGCCCGAGAGATCCAGATTCGCCCGGTGGGGTCGCACCAGCTCCCCCTTCGCGGAGCATTGGGCCAGTGCGGTCGGCCTCCCCGGCTCAACATACTCCGTCCGGGTAATTACCACGTCCGGGTCGTTAGCCGGTGGGGTTGAGCCGGAGGCCTCCGGATTAGCTGACGCTTCGGTCGTTGTCTTGGTGGCCGGGGCAGGGGCTTCAGGCGCCGTATCCATGGGAATGGTGGCCTCGGAGGCGGCTGGCGGATCTTGAGCCGTCATCTCCGGCTCAGGCAAGTCCGGCACTCCGGCTGACCTGGTCTTCTTTGCTCTTTTGGTGAGCTTTGCCTGGGCACTGAAAAGACAGAAGTGTTAGGCATACAAAGAGTAAATACAGACATATAATGTAAGGTGATTGTTATTACCCGGGTGCAGTCTTGAAGGCCGGCAGACTTGACTGCATGGAGTCACCCGAAGAGGGGGAGGTCTCCTGGTAATTGGAGTCAGAAGAATTAAGTGGTTGACGGATAACACCCGCCAACGGATGAAAAGGGTACAAGTGAGAAAAGACCTCGGTGCGACGCTTCCTTGTCGCGTCGGGTAACCCGGCGGAGAAGTCGGTGTCCTTGCGGGCCCAGGTGAGATGCCGGCTTTCGTGAACCTGCTGCTTCAAAAGAAATTGAGGGTCTTGATGAGCTAATGGATGAGAAAAGCTTATTTTCCGGGTTACCCTTCGGACTTTCAGCTGTGGCAAAGGCTCCGAGTCGGAGGGGAGTAATGTTACCTCTTCAATCACCGGGTTACTGGCGCCGGTGTCATCCTGTCAATAAGCAAAATGATGGTAAAGTGGACAGCAGCAAACAATAAATATGGCAAGAGTTTAAAGGTTTAAGGGTTACCTCTGACTCGGAGCTATCGCTTAAATGCAGCAGCTCCGAAGCAGTGGGTTTGTTTCCTTTTTCGCGAGGGGCGGCTTTCTTCGCCTTCCTGGCCTTCTTGGCCGCCTCATGGTCATACTTGACCCGCCAGAATTTATCATCAGCCTGAGAAATACAGTAATGAGTTCTTAGTAAGATGACAGGTAAAAGAAAAAATGGAAAGGTTAAAGTCAGCGGCTTACCGCTGGAGTTGGATTGGTCTTGCAGAACGGGGCTAGCCCGGTTTTTCCACAGTCTGCCAGGCTCTCGTTTAATAGAGCCTTGGTCTCTTCTTCGGCAACGTCCTCTGGAAGGTCGTTGCGACTGTGCCTCTGCGGGCATCCTTTCGCCCGGTGTACTCACACATTAAGCCGGGGCGGCGGCTCAATGGGATCACCCGCCATGAGATCCAGACCCGGACCAGGTCTATTCCGTTCAGACCGTTGCCTAGCAGGGCCTTGATCTTATTGATCGTTGGAAGCAGAGGCTGGCGTTCCGCGGCAGTCAGTTTGTCGGATAGCGGATGAGTCGGCTCCAGGCGTGTTGGGCGAAAGCCGGGCAGCGGGCTCTCATCAGCCGGGGACGTGTCTTGGCAGTAGAACCAAGTCATGTTCCAGTCCTTGGGGTGACTTGGTGGTTCTGCGTAAGGAAATAGACAGTCCCTGCGCCGTTGGATGGAGATGCCGCCTAGCTCTAGACTTGGACCGTTTGCGCACTCATTTTGGCGGTTCAAATAAAACAGCTCTCTGAAGAGCAGCAGACTCGGCTCTTCTCCAAGATATACTTCACAAAAAACTTGGAAGTTGCAGATGTTGGATATGGAATTGGGTCCTATATCCTGAGGCCGAAGGTCAAAGAAGTTGAGCACGTCCCGGAAGAATTTTGAGCCGGGCGGTGCGAAGCCCCGGCTCATATGGTCTGCAAAGATCACTACCTCCCCGTCCCTTGGCTGAGGTCTTTCTTCGGACGGGTCAGGGGCAGGGTAGGACATCACTTCCTTCTTGGGCAGATATCCGGACTTAACAAAGTTGGCCAGGGTCTCATCAGTGACGTTGGATTTCATCCAGTTGCAAGTGATGGGAGTCTTGGGAGGCATGGTGACGGTTGGTGGTCTATGAGGAAGAGAAAAGTGTCC